>NW_027202649.1:1900000-1947500 GCF_024711535.1 Dipodomys merriami
TCTAACCTGCTTCACTGCATGGACCCCAGCTGCTGGCTGGGCACATAGGAAGACAGAAGCCCAAGGGGGCTCTTGGCTTTCTGTTATCGCCCAGGCTCATCTTGGTCGTGATTGTTCCATTTTGGTGGTCCTGGGGGTTTGAGCTCAAGGCTTTATGCATACTAGGCTGATGCTCTACTCTAACCAGGGCCAGCCCTGCTCATCCTGGATTAAGAGCCCTCCCCACCCTACCTAGGCTCTTCTCCGGTATATTGTCCAAGAGGATTTCTTGGCCAGTAGGTTGCTTTTGGTAGAAGGTCTTCATCCTAGCGAGGGGACCTTTGACCTTTGAAAATGTGACCTATCAAGGACCTTGACTGCTTAGAGAGGAAATGAATGGAGGGCCTACCAACTACTTTGATTTCCTGACACCTTGTTTTGTTGTGATTGTCAAGCTTCTGGGCTGTGTTTCTCTGACAGAACCATTTTCCCCTTACTTGAATCAAGTTTACTTAAATCTGATTTCAAAAATTGACAGTAACACTCTTTCCTTCTTACCCCTCCCTCCCTCCCTTTCTCCCTCTGTTCCTCCCTCTCTTCCTTTCTCCTTCTCTCCCCCACCCCTTGCTATATCAGGGATTGGAGCTAGGTGATGCCAGGGAAGGAAAAGTGGACACTGGTATTCTGCCTTCTCAATCCATCTGCCATCTTGTAACTCCCAGTCATCAGTTAGCTACTCCATGCCTTCTGTTTGTGGGCTGTGTTCACATTCTGTAGGAGACACAGGGAGAGTCTGCCCACTTCTTGCCCAGAACAGACCCCAATTTGTTTTATAGATCCATACTTGGCGTTACCTTCAGGTTGTGGAGTCTTCTTCCCCATCATGCTGAATGCTCAGGAATGCTGGAGCAAATTAGAAAGGAGATGGCATTAAGATCTGTTGAGTTAGTCACTCTGTGCACATTGTCACATGAAACCTTTATGATAGCCCTTTTCTGTTTTTTGTTTTTTATTTTTTTTCTGGTGCTATACTAGGGCTTGAATGCAGGGCCTAGGCACTGTCCCTGAGCTTCTTTGGCCCAAGGTTAGTGGTTTACCACTTGAGCCACGGAATTGCTTTCAGCCATTCCTGAGTAATTTATTGGAGATAAGAGTCTCATGGACTTTACTCTCCTGGCTGGCTTCGAACCACATTCCTCAGATCTCAGCCTTCTGAGTAGATAGTATTACAGGCATAAGCCACCAGTGCCCAGCTCATAATAGCCCTTTTCTAGGTGTATTATTTCCTCATTTAACAAGGAGCAAAATGTAGCTCAGCGAAGTTACATAGCTAAGGAAGAGACACATCCAAGTTCAGGTTTATCTGTCTACTCCAAGGATCTTCACATCCTACTGTGCTGAGGATAAACTAAATTTATGTTTAGTGTGGGGATAATTGGATATTGCTTGATAGTTATCTATCTTTCTCTCTCTCTCTCTATTTAACTCTTTAATATTTGAACATATTTGGTCTTGTGTTCATCAGCAAAAAGATTCATTTTCTCAGACCAGGTATGTTCAAGGACTGTCCTCCGAAGACCTTCTTTTTCTTTTTCTTTTATTTGGTGCTCTAATTTCCCTCACGTGATCTTGTAGTAGAGCATGAGCCTGAGAAGCTCTGACTTTCCATTTATCAAGAAAATAAGGCAGCTGCATGCAACGTCGAATGTTTAGCTTGGCCAACAGTCTTGGAGTCATAAATCCTGTGTGTGGGGAGTCTCCGGGGACTGTAGGAAGGAGTAGATTGACCTTTGGCAAGTCCATTGCTGAGGCTCAGACGGGTTGTCGTGTCGTCAGGACACCCTGAAGGAATGGACTCGACATGGTGGGAGACACAGGGCCCCCACAGCGCTTGTGCCCGACGAGGTCGCCCTGGTGGGTTACACACGTTCTCTGGCAAACAGCCATTTCTGCAGTGTGGGACCCACGGCCGTTCAGTGGTGGCGGCTGTGGCTTAGATGAAGTGGTTGTGGAATCCTTTGGCAGTCTCCCCAGAACCGGGGGTGTTGGGGGGGGGCTGGAGGATGATGGAGGAGAAGATAGAAAGTGAGGTTAGCAGGTCAGACTGCAGTTGTTAGCTTTTAAAAAGGCAAACATGATAAGACTGAAGCCAACAAGAGTCTGCTCTTGGAGTTCTGAAAACTACCAGACACTTAGAGCGCTCATTTGGTCACTGTGTTTTCTAGAGAGAGACGTTATTTCTTCTGATCGATCAAGGACCCTCGTCCCCCCAAAAAAGATTAGAATTCCTGATATGTGGGTTACATGGACATCTGGGGATTTGCAAAGGTGGAGTCTGTACAATGCTAGTGAGCTATGAAACAATAAAAGGTAATGATGATACTGTTAATTTGAGCAATAGTAATAAATCCTAATGAAGTGACATCCACATAACCACTATTAGAATTTAGGACAATCTTTGTGGCTGTGTCTCTGTCATGTTGAAGTCCCGGTGATTTGATTTTTGACAATATTAAAGATAGTATTTATTATTTTTTAAAGTGCACAGGAAGTTGGATGAAAGATGGATGGAAATTCTCTGTACCATTTCTGTAAACTGTTTATCATTTTAACATTATGTATATGTGCTTAGATCTATATATGTATATGCACAATTCCTTTGGAAGGAAGCAATTTCCATGGAGTGAGTGGATGAGGCTGATCTTGGGGACATCTTTTGTTGTTCATTGGTGCCAGTACTGGGACTTGAACTCATGGCCCCCTGCATTGGTAGGATTACAGGTGTGAGCCACCAGGGCCTGGCTTCCTAACCACTTTTGGGTCTGGCTGTTTCTTCTCATTTCTGAGATCAGTTGGTAACTGGGATCTGCAGTGATTCGATCAGAGCTTGGATCTGAGAAAACATACCCAGCAGTGCCTTGAGGCTCAGGCACAGCGACCCCGGGCTTTCAGATGCTAACTCCATCCACCCCAGCGCAACAGTCAGCGAGGAGCAGGCTGTGGCCCTCTCTTGAGACAGAGCCTGTGATTTGCCCCTTGAGTGGTGAGTCATCACTTTCACGTCTGCGGTCTGAACTCGAGAATTCAGCAATGAAAAACCCAAGGACAGAATGGCCCCTGGTCAAAGCCTAGACGGGAAACGCATTCGGAAGGAGGTTAAACTAATTGCATCCAGGGGAACGTGGCTTGCTGGAGAGATGTGCCCGCCTCTCTCTAGCAACTCCTGACTTGGAGTTGCAGGCTCTGAAGGGACTTCTATATTGGATAGGAAATGAAGTGACGAAGGCGTTCCCTGAGCAATGCAGTGATGATGGACGGGAAAAGCGGCAGGAAGTGGAGAGCTTGGGTTAAATGATGGGGACGCTGCTCTGGGAGGCATGTGCGCTCATGTCCGGCCATTCATGCTTTCCTTGCATGGCCGCCCTGGTCCATTGGCTCCTGAGTGAGCTAGCTAGTGGGTGTTTTCCCTCCTTTGCTCTCTGCTCCCCTCTCCTCCTTCCCTCCCCTCCCCCTCTCCCCTCCTTTCCCCTCCCTTCCCCAACCCTCCCTTCTCCTCTCCTCTCCTTTCTTCTTCTCCCTCCCCCTCCTTCCCCTCCCCTCTCCTTTCTCTTGCCCTCCCTCCCCCTCACCTTTTGTATTAACGCGACAGCAGAATGAAGTCAGGGTACCCTAGAAATCAGAACAAAAATGATCAAAGAAATACTGATTTTGAAAATCGAGTGTCCAGAAATCTGGGGTCCTGAGGGAACAAAATAATTCACTATATAAAAAAGGAATCTTTTTTATTCAGGCACCCTGGAGATGAGTAGCAGGGTCTCCACCAGGCAGCTGGATGGGGCTTCGAAATGGGACCATCAGCAGTCTCTGCCCCTCAGCTTTGAGGGACACAATGATTCATTATGTTGTGTGCAATTTAATCATTTTTCTCTATCCTCTGAAGTTCGGACTGAAAACAACAGCTTAGGAAACAGTTATTGGGCTCTAGTGGCTCCTATCTGTAGTTGTAGCTCATCAGGAGGCTGAGATCCGAGGACTGAGGTTCAAAGCTCTATAATTAACCAGCAAAACAAGCTGGAAGCAGAGCTGTGGACAAGGTGCTAGAGCTCTAGCCTTGAGCAAACAAAGCTCAGGGATGACACTCAGGCCCTGAGTTCAAGTCCTAATACCAGCACACAATAAATACAAAGAAAAATACTTATTGATGATGATGTGTTATTCACTTAATCATTTTTTTTTAGTCTAGGTTAGCCCCAAACTCCCCCTGTCTCATTTTCTCCAGTTTTGGGTTGGCAGGTAAGAGTTACTATGCCCATCTCATTTAACTATTTTTTTCTTCTGATAGTGCTAGGATTTGAACTCAGAACCTCACACTTGCGGCTGCCACTATACCACTTGAGCCACACCTTCATCCCCTTTGGCTTTGGTTGTTTTTGAGATAGGGTCTCATGGTTTTTGCTTATACTGATTAGGACTAATTTCCTCCTACGTATACGTTCTGCAACGCTGTGATGACAGGCATTGGCTTCCATGCCCAGCTTACTTTATTTTTGTTCAGATGGGGTCTCACTCACTTTTTTGCCTGAGCAGGCCTGGAACTTTGACTCTCTTGATATCTGCTCCTGTGTAGGTGGGCTTACAGGGGTGAGCCACCATGCCTGGCCTCGTTTAACTTTTAACTGAGACATTTATTCAGCCATATATTTTTGATGGACATGTTAGAATATATCTCAAATTCAACTCCAAATCCAACACATTTATGGGAATCGTTCAGTTTATCAGTAGCCCTGGTATTTTGTGGGTTGTGTATAAAATTTTAGAAGAATCTTGTCAAATGGGAATCATATTGGTCTGTTGGCTCCAAGAAAATAAAAAGACAATGGAGCTACACATTGTTTACTTCAAAATGATGGAAAGAGCAAATCATTCTCCACAAGAAAACATCACCCAAAGGCAAGAAGCCAAAAGAACAATAGTGAGTGGTTAATATACGAAGATCATAAATCTAAGCCTAATTCCTTTCTGTCGCATCTAAGCACGCAGGCAATAACAGTTCAATTTCGTAAGAACATCCCTGGGAATTATACATGAAAATATTTGTCCTAGGCAGTGTCTGGAGTTGCATGCTCTGTAATCTGTTTTGGAAACAGTTTAATATCTTGTAACATCTGCACGGTCTGTCTGATCTGGGTTTCTTCCTCAGAGGGGCCACGTGACAAGGGAGACATGTCTATCTAAACATGGAGGACATACTATCACCATGTTAAGGAATAATTTCTTTTTTTTTTCTTTTTTTGGTTCAAGACTCAGGCTCGGAACTCTGTACCTGATGTTTTTGCTCCTTGGCTAGTGCTCCACCAACGGAGCCACACTTCCAACCTCAGGGATATACTTTGTATTTTCCACAATGGGGCAAAAACCCAATAAAAAGAAAATGAGACCTTTTATTTCTTCTCTCAAGAAGAGGAAGAGATCCACATGAAAGATCTGTGGGGTAATGTTATGATGGTGACTCAGCCACCAGCCTGGCTCTTGAGTTTTCTTATCAGCCAGAGCAAAAATGAACAAAATGAAAGAATGACAGTAAATGAAGAGATTTCTGATGTGGCCAGGAGTACAAAGTCAAGATACAATAATGTAATAAGGCTGGGTGCCAGTGGCTCACATCTAGCGACTCATGAAGATGAGATCTGAGAATTATAACTTGAAACTGTCCATCAGGCCCTTCCCTCCAATTAATCACCAAAAAGCTGGAGGTAGAGGGCAGGTCAAATGGTCGCTCACCAGCCTGCTGAGCTATAGAAGCTAAAAGGGCTTAGAAATCTATTTATTTGGTCACACTGGGAAAATGATCATATGCAGAAGGATGCCAAAGTTGATCACAGAGGATAACTCCTTCCTCACCCCCCAGAAATTAACCCATGCCCAGAAATTCAGATTTTTTTTTGTTGCAAATTGGTTCATTGCCTTTCTTTCCCAGGGTTGAGAAAATGAATCATCACAAACCCAGTGGCCTGGCACCACACACTGTTATTCTCTGACACTTTTAGAGGCTGGAGGTACAAAGTTTTAGGGTGTCCCCTGAATCCATTCCCCTGAAAATGGACTGGGAGAATCTCTCCTGTGCCCCTCTCCCAGCTTCTGCCTCCTCCAGCCCATTCTGAGTGCTCCTCGGCCTGTAGAATAGACAATGTCTGTCTCCGCCTTTACATCACTCTTGGTTCTCTTTTACAAATCTTTCTTTCTCTTATGCCACCACGGGATTTGGAGGACACTCTAAATCTAAGACATTCTTGCTTGCAGATCTCCAGTTACACATGCAAAGACCTTTTCCCAGATTACGTTCACAGGGTGTGGGGGTTAGGAATGCATAGCGCCACTGTTGTATCTTGAGGGCCACCATTTCATCAATGACACTGACTGCTCCCCCCCTCCCCCGCCCCCGCCACTCACCACATAACAAATACATTTATCTTAGGTTGCCTCGAGACCCAAAAGTTTGCCTGGCCTCTAGGAAAATGTCTGTGCATGGAACAGAGTTCCACATATTCCAAACAATGACACAAACTAGGACTCTTAAGGCAAACTGGACAGTTGACTTCCCAGAATATGTTCCTCCATGCATAGAGAAAAACTATCATCAAACTTCATAAAACCCTAGCCTTCCACACTGAAGCTCTCCTTTGGGCTATGATGGATGAATGATCCCTAAAGATGGCCCTAATTCATCTGCTTCTTCCAGCAGGTGTATTGTCCATCAAGTGGGGGGGGGGCGGGGAACTAATTTCTCTTGCCTGGTAGCTGAACTGGACTTGGGATGGTATTTTACCAATGCAACATGGAAGAAATGATTTTCTGCATGGCTGTGTGCGCTTTTAGATGCCTGAGTCACTGGTATAAAGCCTGGCTATCCTGTTGGAGAAGTTACATGGACAAAAACGGGCCTAAGACTGTAACCAGCAGCCCAGTTGAATTGTAGAGTGGCATGAAAGACCCTAGGAAAGGTCAGCAGGAAAACACTGCCACAGAGGCCTCTGGGAAGGGCCACCACCATGAGAAATCATCCAGCCAGTGCGTTCAACCACCAGGTTTGGCACTGACTTGTCACGCAATACGAGGCAACCACAAAATAGGCAATTGCCTATACTTTGCCTATTTTGTGGACTGATAAAATGGAATTCTGTGTTGCAGTATTGTTCTGAAAACAAGAATGGCACCAGTTCTTTGTGTTGGTTGCCAATTAGCACAGAGAGAGAGAGAGAGAGAGAGAGAGAGAGAGAGAGAGAGAGAGAGAGAGAGAGAGAGAGAGAGAGAGAGAGAGAGAGAGGGAGAGAGAGAGAGAGGGAGAGAGAGGGAGAGAGAGGGAGAGAGAGGGAGAGAGAAGGGGGATGCCCTGGTGGATGATGGAGAATTGAATGACTGCCCTTGTCCATAAGCAAAGGAGACCATGCACCCCTGTCTAGTTTGGGGAGTGCTTGGAAAAAAAAATGACTCCATGCTACTGTTTCTGGTGCAGTAAGAATATAATTCCAGGCACCACAATTAGAGGATTCTGGAGTCAACTTTAGTATCCCTGGAATACAGCTAAAAATAGCGGAACATTTATTTGCTGTACTCAGTTGCTACCATGGCATTTGGCACATGGCTGTGATTTTTTTCTCCTCTCCTTACTTTTGTATTTTTCCTTTGAACGTTATATTTGCTGCCCGCGGTGATACTTAGGCATTCTTTGGATACCTTGACATCCAAATAGATTCTTTCCTTTTGTGGACAAGTCCCGGGATTTCAAGGTGTTGGAAATGTGTCCCAGCATGCTGAGAACTCAGGCACCAGCATCATGTACTTTGTCCTAGCTGGGTGCCGATGGCTCACGCCTGTTGTCCTAGCTACTCAGGGAACTGAGATCTGAGGATTGCAGTTCAAAGCCAGCCTGAGCAGGAAAGTTGCTAAGATTCCGATCTCCAATTAACCAGCAAAAAGCTGGAAGTGGAGTTGTGGCTCTAGTGGTAGAACTCCAGCCTTGAATAGAAATAGCAAAGTAAGAACACGAGGCCCCGAGTTCAAGCCCCAGAACTGGTGCATGCATGCACACTCCTTCACCCCCACCCCGTGTGATGAAATTTGAGGCTGGTGGCTTGTCTCCCACTTACAATCAGGAACCTGGGCTAGACAGGCCCTGACCTGGCCAATGGCCGTGGGCGATCAATGGGGAATTGGAAATGGAACCCACTGTTAGTGGTTGCTGGGGTGTATGTTGTGTAAGTGTTGTTCTTGAGTCCTTGTTACTGGTGACACACATTCTGGAATAGAAGAGACTGCTTCCCAGCAGACATGGAGGTCTTAGAAAGAGTAAGACCTTGGCAGGCACTTTGGGGGTCACAGGTCAACTTGGTTGGGTGAGTGGAGTAAGTCAGAGCAAAGCTTTAGAGTGATTTCTGAATGCATGAGCGGCACAGTCCTCGTTTCCTAAAGGGCTATTCTGTGCCCTTAGTAACCTTGTATGCCGAGCAAGGCACTGGAAGGCAGCCTCGCTCCTCTTCCTGCCTTTCTTGTCCTCTTCTATGATCTCTGTGGGGTCCTTTAATAGTTTCCTTTATGGGAAACTGTTAAGTGTCCATTCAGGGTCATGGCTGCCCTTCCTCTCCAAAGAAATATCACCCTAGATCAGTCTCCCCCCTCCCCCAACCTATCCTCCTTTGCCTTGAGGGATCCGAGAATCTGATATTGGGTAACTAAAGGCTGCCCCTCAAAGTGCAGAATATTCTGAGATTCAGCCTGCATGTGTTCCTCTGCCACACCATTCTCTGCAGAGAGGCCAGGCCTCGCTAGCCCTCACCACATCAACCTCGCCTCCTCGTCTGCCTTGCTTCGTCTCCATCTCCGTATGTGCGCTTCTCAAAGAGCATCCCTAAGTCACAGTCTCCTCAAATCCCTGTCTTGGGTCCTTCTTCCATACAAGCTGATCTTTGCATGTGTCCTTACACACATGCACGCATAGGTGTGACACACACTCTTTACACACACACACCTGTCAGTACAGATACATGTGCAGACGTGAGTCTATGCATCCAGATAGGCCTGAGAAGGGTGAGGTTTGCAGTCCAGTCTTGCCTTCATCCCAGATTAAATTGGTTGTTGGTGATGGTGTGCACGGCTCATTAATTCTTGGGGTTTTGGGGGTTGTTGCTGATGCATGGGGAAGCTGTAGTTTATTATTTTATTCAACTCTGCAAAGTGTGTCTTACCGAAACTCGGCTGATTTGGGGGTGGAACACAGGTAGCTTCACGAGAGAGGGGTGAGAGTGTTCAAGACTCCCACTGAAAAGTGAGAAAATCGCCAGCCAAGAGATGCTATCTCTGAAGGCCAACATCTCCCAACCTGCCGTGCGGAGAAGCCGTGGAATGAGGCTGCGGGGAAAAGTCGACACGTTCATGAATATTGATAAGCTGACAAAGAATGTGAGTTCTGAGATGTCTGACTCTGATTATTTCTGAAACATAAACACTTTTTAATTCTCCCCTCAGGCCAAAGATCAAACTCCAGGCTGCGGCCTTTCAGATAAAACGCCAGGCTGCTCCATGTAATCCACATGTGTACACGGTTCCACCCCGGGAAAGCAAGCCCTTCAGCCATCAAGGGAGGGAGAAGGCTGACACCGGCCTGCAGACTTCCTTGTTTGTTTCGGGGTGGGAGTCCCAGCAGAACTGGGGAGCAGGGTGGGGGGACACAAGGAACACCAAACCTAAGATGGAGGTGGGCAGGCCTCTCTTAGTAGCCTTTTGCTTTTCTCACTGCACTTGGAATAGAATCCAAACCTATAATGTGGCCTACAGGGCTCCCTACCAGCCCGACCTCCTCCTTTATTCTTGTACCCAGCATGCTCCTGACTCATGACTCCAGCTCCTGGGATCTGTCAATCTCCTTAACATCCATTGTCCATTATGTCTCCAGTCTTGGGTCTTTTCTCAGTTCATTCCTCTTTTCCCTCCCTCCCTCCCTCCCTCTCCTCCCTCCCTCTCCTTCTTCCTTTCTTTCCTCCCTCCCTCCCTTACTCTTTCCCTTCCTCTCTCCCTTCCTCTCTCCCTCCCTCCCTTCTTTCCTTCCTTCCTTCCTTCCTCCCTCCCTCCCTCCCTCCCTCTCCCCTCTCTCTCTTCCTTCCTTCCTTCCTTCCTTCCTTCCTTTCTTCCTTTCTTTCTTTCTTTCTTTCTTTCTTTCTTTCTTTCTTTCTTTCTTTCTTTCTTTCTTTCTTTCTTTCTTTCTTTCTTTCTTTCTTTCTTTCTTTCTTTCTTTCTTTCTTCCTTGTGATGATAGTGGGGCTTGAACTTAAAGCCTTCACTCTCTTGCCTAGCTTTTTCCACCCGAGATTGCTGTTCTACCATTTGAGACACACTTCCATATTTTTTTGCTAGTTAATCAGAGAGAAGAGTCTCTTGAATTTGTCTGCCTAAGCTGGTTTCAAACCACAACCCTCAGATCTCAGCCTCTTGAGTAGCTAGGATTACAGGCATGACGTGAGCCACTGGTACAAACCAGGCCATTCTATCTTGGGGGACCTTCCCTTCCTCTCCCATGATGCCCCTCTCACACAGGCTACTCCTGAATCCATGAGCCATCCATGTTTGTGTCTTAGTGCTCTGACTTACGTATTTTTAGGGGATTTTTTTTGAAGCATTTACTTCGAGACCACATCTAAACATGGCTAGACCTTCATTGTTGTGTGTACATATTGTCTCCGCAGCCTCACTCTTTGTAATATCATCCATGCCATGAAGTGAGTCTTCCATTTAGAGGGCTATGTGCAACTTGTAGTGTCTGAAAAAAGGAAGTTACCATCTCCTTGTTCAGAGAAAATGCCATTAGTTCTTCCAGGTACAATTTTCACTGTTTACTAAGAGTTCTCCGTAGACTCAACCATACTGTGTTCCAAACATTCTGCGTTCATTATGCAGGATACTGTGAAGTACAGAACTTTATAAACCAATCTAGGAACTTATTAGCAACAGCTTCAGCGACTCTTAACCTAGTACAAATTTGGGACAAAATACTTAAAAACTTCCTTTTGCTTTTCCAACAGTTTAGGTTTCACAGCCTTAAATAATTCTATAGCAGCCAAATATTTCTTCTTAACAAATTGGTTATTCTCAGGATAAACAAAACCCCCCAAATGAGGATTATTAAGAGAATAGCCAGGTAGATTTCCAAAGTCTCAAGGAAAAGTATTGGAAGGTATGTCAAAAGAGCCCTTTGAATGGACAATATTTCTTTTTGAGGAAAAACAACTATCAGAAGAGTAGTGAGTCAGGCATCGATGGCTCATGCCTGTAATCCCAGCTACACAAGTAGCCTAAATCTGAGAATCATGGTTCAAAGCTAGCTCAGGCAGAAAAGTCTGTGAGCCTCTTATCTCCAATGGACCTGCAAAAAGCTGGAAGTGAAGGTGTGTGTGGCTCAAGTGGTAGAGCACCAGCTTTGAGCAAAAAAGCCAACCACGAGTCCCTGAATTCAAACACAAGTACCAGTACAAGCAAGAAGAAGGAGGAGGAGAGAGAAGAGGAGGAAGAGGAGAAAGAGGAGGAGGGGGACCTGACAAGAAGCAGGCCAGCTCCCTTCCCAGGCAGGATTATCTGCTGTGGTGTAGACATTCTGCCCTTGCTCTCTAGGTCCCCTTACAGTCCTCTCTGCTCTCCCAGTGTTCTCCAACTTCCTCTCCAGGCAGTGATACTTGCCCATGTCCATGCTTTCTCTCTTAGGAACTGACTTTTCCCACCCTTCTTTATGTCTGAATTGGAGCCACCATGTAAAATTGAATGTAAAGTCTCCTCTCCTCTCTGACCATCACTTGAGAAGAGAATGACGGGTTCTTCCTGCTGATTTTATTATGGGAGGTGGCTGAGGATGGAACCCAGGCTTCTATGCACGCTCCGAACACGTCCCGCCACACGGAAGCCTCTTTCCCTCTTGAGTTTTTACTATAATTGTTATCCATACATTACATTTGGTACTTGGAGTATAATGTGATTTGGTGTAAACACATGCTTCTTCTCTCATGTGGTTTGTTTCATGGCATATCTATAAATATGGAAAAGAAAAACCAGGTGTTCTAAATAAAGATACTAAAATTTTGTTCCAGATGCATGATCTTTGTTGAAAAAAAGACAATGGAAATATTGCAGTTTATAAACTGGCAACCTATGCCATCTTTCCCTAAATATCTATCTATATAATATATTATATATGCTATATATACATATTCATATATATTGCTTCGCTAGAAACATTCTGACATGTTTGTTTTAATTGATTACCAATAACTAAATGTCAGGATCGGCATAAAAGTCCAGATTTGTGGCTTTAATGGATAAATCAGAAGTTCTGTCAACACTTGGCTTAATTTTTGCTGGGAGACCATCCGCTTCAGGCTGCCGCTTATCTGTGAAGCTCATTTCCCCTCACCTGTCATCTCCCCAAAGCAGAGGTGTGTGGGGTCCTTTTTCTATTCACCCTCATGGCCGTGTTAGTTATTTCTTACAATCATTTTGAAGAAGTGAAGGGCTTTGTGTTATAAGTGGTTGTAAATGAATCAGAAAATTAGCTTGAAAAAGCCATGTTTTTTTTTTTTTTTTAGAAAAGTGACAAGAACTATTATTTTCCTGTGGAGTAAAAAAAAATACATATGTGGGTTTGATATTTAAAGTGTGTCTATGTAAAATAAAAATAAAATGCCTTCCTTTCTCTCTTCTTCCCTCCCTCCTTCCATCCCTCCTTCCATTATTCTCTCTCTCCCTCCCTTATTTTCTTTCTCCCTCCCACTCTTCCCCTTTGCTCTCTCCCTTTCTTTCTCCCTCTCTCACCTCTCTCTTCTCACCTCTCTCCCTGTCTTTCTCCCTCCTTTCCTCATTCCTTCCCTCCTCCCTCATTTCCTCCCTCCCTTCTTCCCTCTCTCTCTTTCTCTCCATCATTCCACCCTTACCTCTTTTCCTCCTTCCCTCTCTCTTCCCGTTCCCTCCCTCTTTTCTCTCTCTCCCTCCCTTCCTCTCTCCCTTCCTCTTTCTTCTTCCTTGTCTCTCTCCCTCCTTCCCTCACCCTTCCCATCCTTGTCTTTATTGACGACCTTCTCCCTCCTTCTCCCTCTTCTTTTTCATTTTCTGCTTCCTCTTCCTCTCCTCTCCTTCCTGGTTACCATGATATGAGCAACTTTGTTGAGCCACGCCCTTCTGCCACCTTGATGTCTTCTCTTACCTCAGGCCGATAGCAATAGAGCAGCAGAACACTGATTAGTTTTGGAGGCCATGAGCACAATGATGTCTTCCGCTCTCAAATTGTGTCTTAGATATCCTGTCACAGAGACAACACACTAAACACAGGAGCTAATCATATTTGTGGCTCAATATGGAGACTGTTGGCAGTTTTTCTTCCTACTGCTTTGTCCTGGTGCAGAGCAGGTAATTAATTTTCAGCAGTGGCATGAATAGATAATGTTCAATAATCCATCTCAGCAGTCTTCCTTGAAGAGCGTGGCAGCAGTGACATCTGGATGCCATTTTGGTTTACCCTTTGTTTCTTCCCTAAGATGAAAGAATGCTCTGTGTGGTGTGGGCCTAATTTCCTTCCTTCTTTCTTTCTTTCTTTCTTTCTCTCTCTCTCTCCCTCTCCCTCTCTCTCTCTCTCTCTCTCTCTCTCTCTCTCTCTCTCTCTCTCTCTCTCCCTCTCCCTCTCTCTCTCTCTCTCTCTCTCTCTCTCTCTCTCTCTCTCTCTCCCTTCCTTCCTTCCTTCCTTCCTTCCTTCCTTCCTTCCTTCCTTCCTTCCTTCCTTCCTTCCTTCCTTCCTCTTTCATTCTTTCATAGATTGGTGAATAGGAGTGTTTAACTTTAAAAAAAAATTTTTTTTTTGGGTCTGGTCATGGGGCCTGAACTCTGGGCCTGGGCGCTGTCCCTCAGCTCTTCAGCTCAAGGCTAGCGCTCTACCACTTAAGCCACAGCGCCACTTCTGGCTTTTTTCTTTTTGCTTATGTGGTGCTGAGGAATCGAACCCAGGGCCTCAGGCATGCAAGGCAAGCGCTCTACCACGGAGCCACCTTCCCAGCCTGAGTGTTTCACTTTTGGAAGGTGTTTATTTTTAAAGTTTCCCATCTGCCCCGTGCTTCCCACCACACCACAGAACAACTTACTAGATGGCAGGAGGGAGGCTGATAACCACTGAGCTCTCATGGCGTCTTTGGCATGAAGAGTAGAAAGGAACAGGCCAGTGCTCAGAGCTGGAAGAGGAGAAGGAAGCTCATTATTTCATGACTATATCCAAGTGCCGACCTTGCTTTTCCAGAGAGCATCTTCAGCCATGTGCTCAGACCAGCCAAATTGCTATTCTCTGACATCTTTTTCTTTTGTTTTTAAACTTAACATGGAGGAGTGGCCTTTGATAAAGGCTTCCCTATTTTATTTGTGAAAAGGAGAAAGAATGAGTCTGAATCTCCCTCCCACATCTCAAGCTTACTCCTAACTTATGTACCTAGCTTTCACTAATTTCTATACCTCTCAGATGCTCTGCACACACCTGTCCAGCTCTTCTCATGTTCATGCTCTGTGCTTTGCTTTTTGGAGTCTGGGGCTCAGGGAAGGATCTCGGAATGAGGAGTGCTAGACTCGACGTTCGAAACTTTCATAAATGCTGAGCCATGTGTTCACAGAAGTTGTTGGCCTTTTCACTGGGGTTAGGATGACTAATCGAAAACAACTTGGGGTTCTCCTCTGTGGTATGGCTGCAATTCACTTTTTAAAAATTATCTCCCAGGAAAATGCATTCCAGACTCCCTGGATGTGTGGCGGGAGGCTCGTTGGAGCAGATAATCTATTAAAGATGGGTAGTGACTCTGTTGTTTTCACACCTCATTGTCAAAGTAGGTGGTAATTGCAGGGGTGGCAAGTTTGCACAATTTGTGTGGTCATGGATATCTGTGAACTATTAATTGAATATTTGCCAGGCAGTCCTGGAGACGAAAGCAACAAGATGATGTGGACACATAGTGGGTCAATAGATGTTTACGAATAAGATGTTGTTTGACTCGATTGAAATGTATTTTAAAATTAGAACAGCTATGTCTGCTCCTTGGAGGTCACCTAACCTACGTCAACCTATTTGAGTGTTTGTTCAATACACAACTACTAGCTGAACAGTTACTATGTTCCAGATTGCATTCTGGGAACCAGAATTATAAGACACCAGACACAATCAATCTCTTGAGGGGTTTATATTGTTATGGGGACAAACCAGAAAAGAATTCCAAGTTATAATTTACCGGTCCTACAAAAAAGCAAACTCTCTTGGCTTCAATGCTACGAAAGAAAAACAAAAGACGAAAACTTGAGACAGACACAGGTAAACCTGCACTCCACAGATAGCCCTGGGGCACAGACCAAAGCGTTACAACCCAACGGTGATCTGTCTATGTGTTATGAGCAGAAGGATTTGCGGTAACATCTGGATTGTGTTTGGTTTCATTTGATTCCAATTAATGACCCACGTTATGTTGTGCAACCAAGGTAGATGTGTGAACGCCAGCTTGCATTTTCACGCTTTCCCAGATTAAAGGAGGGAACAATGCTTTCCAGCAAAGCACACCTTCTCCCCTCTCAGTTTACCCTCATTCCTCAGGCTCAGGATCCCAGAAGAAAGCCTGGTCTGCACCCAGCACACCTGGGCCAGGCATCCTGGGACAGGGCAGGCCAAGTCCTACTACACAAACATGCTCTTCCCCCATCACCCCATCGCCCTACCTTGCGTGGGCCCGGGATGGCCGTTTTCAGCTGAACTAGCATGACAAATGAGTTCTTGTAGTGTTTGTAATAGAAATAGTAGAGATGCCACAGGAATTTGAGCTCTCCAGGGATGTTCTCATTTCCAGGGCCTATGTCCCTGGAAGACCCTTGCATTCTGCCCCGTCTGGAATCAGAGGAAGTAAGGTTGGCCGTGTCCAGTCCCTGGGGATGGCCCCAAGGCGGACGGCTCTTTCCAGCGCTGACAGCCCAGAGGTCAGTGAGCCTCACGGGGTAGTGGTGAACAGCAGATGCTTTCTTGTGAATGGCTCCATGGAAAAATATTCGAACTCTGCTCCCACAGTAAGGAGGTAGCCATGGACACAGACTTGCAAATGATGGGCACACCTGCATGCCAATAAAACTTTATTTGTATAAATAAGTGAGACACCAGATTCAGTGCTGTGGTTTTCCATTTCTCTCCTGCTAGGATTTCTACGTGGGTCATTTCAGCTTCACCATTTGTTAAGTGGGGTTAGTAAAAGCCCCTACATTAGAGTTTTCGTGAATCTTTTAATCTTTTCCCTTGGAACTCAAGGCCTTGAGCTTGTTCAGGTAGGCATTGTACACTGAAGTCATGTCCCACAGACCCTTTTGCTTCATTTATTTACTTTTTTAGGAAGAGGCTTCTATTTTTTGCCTGAGCCAGCTGGGACTGCCAGCCTCCTGCATAGCTGAGATTCTAGCTACCTAACACCAAGTCCTTTTATTTGCTGAGATGGGGTCTCCCTCACTTTTGGCCTGGGCCAGTCTTAAACCAAGATCCTTCTGACCTCTGCCTCCCCAGTAGGTGGTATTACAGGTATGTGCCACCATGCCTGGCAGGGTTTTTCATGAGTCTTAGTGAATAACATATAAGGATTTCAGATACAGCCTCCCTGTACCTGGTCCCTAAATGGTTCTTGCTCTGTCACCTCTGGCATTTCAGACAGCCCTGGCCTCTGGGCAGATTGCTGCCTCCAGTCTGAGAGGCCATTTCTTTCCTGGCTTCGACTGCTTTCTCCTCTGCTAGGGGGCAGAGCTCTGTTCCCCTCAGTCACGGGGGCCCCAGTCTGCATAGGATATACTGAGATCCCCTCCCACCCACCTCTGCGCCTCCCCCGCTCCCCATTTGCGTTAACCACACTTTTGTTCTGAGACAGTGTCTACTTGTGTAGCCTCGCCTGGCCGCGAACTCCCAGTCCTCCTGTTTCAGCGCTTTCTGATCATGCTCATTCTTTCTCATACCAATCCATGTACTCGTTCATCCAACAAAAGGGGCATCATGGCTCTCCAGCCTCCCCCCCAGCTCCGCCGAGCTGCTGGGACCCCTCACTCATTCCATGCTCACATAGCACCTCATGCCTTAGAGGTCAGGAATCTGTTTTATGTTCTCCCAGTCCTTCGAGCTTAGCACTGGGCTGGGCAGGAAATACCCAAGTTTGATAAAGCCTTTATAGTGAGCCCAAGGAATCCGGGCGCTTCCTCCTTCCCCAGCCTCTCAGCCATTAATATCTCAGCAGAGAGCCTTGCCCATAGTAAACACCAAATAAACACGCGTGGGCCGGTTCCAGTCCTTGGAGGGGTCATGTGGCCCAGTGTTGACCTTTCACCTTTTATCGAGGGCAGGACTGGACTTCCGCAGAAGGAGGATGTGTGTGTGGGGGCAGTGGGTTCCAGAGAGTAGAGGAGTGGGGTGCAGATAAAGGAGGGAGGATTAAGGCTTTTAGCTCCTTAATGCATGTCTGGGTGGCCTGTGAATCCAGGCAGGAAAGAATCCTCCTGGCCCTCGACACTTTCCAGACACGGACGGGAAGAGGAAGCGGGGGACCTGCTTCCTCTCACTCTCCTGCTTCCCCACCCTCTCGCTCCCCTGAGAGGTTTTAGGAAACACAAGAAAGGACAGCAGGCTCTGAGTTGGAGGGCCTGGGGTTTGAACCGGGCCCCTATTCTTGGGAAAGATTGCTTTATCTATAGTGGTCTCAGTTTCCCCTTCTGTCGCTGGTGGGGGTGGGGAGATTGCACAAACACCTGTCCTATACATGGTAGCAGATGCCTGTATTTCCTTCACTCAAGAGGCAGGAGATCCCGACTTTAAGCCTGAAGCTTTGAGTGTATTATAATTACTGTCTTCACGTCCCTCACCCCACTCCCCACCCCGATGTACTTCAGCCTGGCACCAGTGGGAAGGCACTAACTGCCAGGGTTGCATTGTGTCCGCTCCATCTTGTGGTCAGGAAATAACTGCCAGGAAGGGGCAGAGGCCAGTCTGCAGAACTCCATGCAAGCACTCCTCCTTTCCTGGGCCTAGGAGCTGGAAGGGTTCGGAGGTTCTGTACACAGAAACGATCAGAGTGCTAATTGAGAACTTTCGGGAAGCCGCGGTAGAAGTGAATGAGTTGATGGGCACGGGCCACGCGTTCCTTACGATGCAGGCTTTCCTGGAAAGTTCTGCTCAGGAAATCAGGGACATTATTTAGTAAGTGCTTCTGTGACCCCAGACTTTCCTGGACTCCTTGTGAAAACAGTGGGTTGGTGAAGTGGTGTGTCATCCGAGAAAGCAATGCACCGCGACAGGCGACCAGAAACAATGCACGATGGATGTGATGTTGCTTCCAATGCTGGAACCGACACACGGTTCTCCCCCTCATCATGGGGCTGGGTGTGGGAGCCACAGCTGAGAGCAGCTAGGCGGTGGTTATGTTATCCGAACCCATCATACTGATGATGCAATGGAGCCTTGGAAAGGCCAAGGACTTGTCCAGGGTGACATTGTTGCCCATAGTTTTCTTACCACTGATCCCTTCCCTCGTCTCTGTAGAATGTCTCTCTTGCTCATTTTGATGTGTTACCAGTGTGTTTACCTGGCAGGTGTGTTTTAGGATTTTATATCTCATCTCAGAAGCTCAAGGGGTGCTGGACATTTCTGAGAAGTGGAGACTTCTTGCTGATAGAGTGAGCCACAGAGGAACCTAGACCGGATCAATATGCCTGTGGCTTTCTTTGCTCCTTAGCTGCAGGAATAATGTCAGTTTTTACTTCCATGTTTCAGGACCAGTCCAAGGGCTCCGTGAAGCCACTGGAATAAGGATTTGGTCTAGGCACAATGCATTCCATCTTTTTAAAAACTAACCTTTAATAATCTTGTCTTTTTGAAAAGACGTCTTTACTTGTGCTGGAACTAGAGATGGTAGCACATTAGTGCTACATCAGTCATGTGAAGAATCCTAATAATGAAGTTCCAGAGTTTTTCCAGTTCAACCTGTGTCCACCAGGTGGCAGTCTCCCCAAGGAAACGGAGGCCAAATTGGAGGTCTGAAGCAATTATTATTGAATTATGTATTGTTCAACACCAGCAGGCTTAGCTCTGTTTTCAAAGGTTTCGCTTCTGCCCTCAAGAAGGTTACCAGGGGGTCTGGCTTCAAAAAATAAATAGTTGCTTCTCCTGGACCATTCTCAGCTTTGGATGCATCTGTCTGTATTCCTCAGGTCTTAGTGGTGAAGAGAGGGAAAACACATTTCATTGAGTCCTACTATACATCTTATGTGTGGGACTCCATCTCCAATGTGCTGCCCATCTAGGACCTGTTGGGGGAAGAGTCCACCTCATTTTACAGAATTAGAAACTAGATACGTGTATCAATATGTAAGCTCCGACTCCACCGAGCTAGCGAAGGGCAGGGGCAGATCCAAACCCCTGCTGATGGCTCCCAGTCTTGGCAGCTTTTATTATATCTCACTGCAGGAAAATTACAGGACACGTTAATCCCAAGAAAGAGTGCAAAAAAAAAATTAGAACTCATCACACAAGCCTATAGGTATTTTGTGTGCGTGTGTGTGTTTGTGAACGTGTGTTTGTGCACATGTGGGTGGGTGCTAGTACTGGGGCTCGAACTCAGGGCCTGGTGCTCTTGCATGACTTTCTCACTCAAGGCTGGTGCTTTACCACTTGAACTACAGTCCCACTTCCGGCTTTTGGCTTGTTGATCAGAGATGAAGATGCTCAGGGATTTGTAACTAGAGTTTAATTTTCAGATGTGAGCTTCTGGGATGACAGAGGCTAAGTCTGAGAAGAAGCTGTCAGAGGCCTATTTGAGAGGGTGGGCAGTCCAAGCCCCAAAGGCCTAAGCCAAGGGGGGCCTAGAGTGTGTTTCAGTCAAGTTCAAGGCCACAGAACCAGTGTTCAAGGACAGAACCATGTGTGTCTTAGCCAGGCAGAGAGCAGAGTGTATTGTCTTCCATCATTTTGCCTGAAAGAACTGGGTGGGGCTCACCCCCTTGCCTCCCCGCCCGAGGGTGGGGGGAAGTAAAACTCTTCTTTGCCCAGTTTAGCAATCCAAACGCTCTCGCCGTTTCTGGAAACACCCTGGCAGGCAGACACTTAGGGATCATGTCTGTCTAGCTTTCATTTGCTTTGAGGAATAGGAATACCCCGGGGATCTTTCCCAGGTGAACACTCAGCTGTAGGAGTGAGTGGAAGATTGGGGGTTGTTGACAGCTGGGAGGAGGACAATGGGAACTGACCTGGGAGAGGGTTCAAGTTCAAGGAGGAGAGAGCAGGGGAGGGGCCAGGGGAGCGGGGCCTGGCCAGGGGAAGGTGCCAAGGGAGAGAGAGAGCTCAGGCGGAGTCCTGTGAGGGGAGAATTGTTGTTGGGGGAGGGGAGGGCAAATTGCACCTCCGAATCTGGGGCAAGGGAGATGGGGATTTCCCACGCTGGCACTGTCAGGAGTCTGCCCTCTGACAGAAGCCCGGAGCGAGGAACAAGACATGGCGCAGGAACTTGCGGCCTCAGCTTCCCCCCAGGGAAAGCCAGCTTCGTTAGCCCAAGATCAGATACTCATCAAGGATGCGTGCGCAGGTGATGCAGAGGCAGCCGGGGAAGCAGGGGACCAACAGGCTTCCCTGAGCTTGACGTTCTTCAGGGTTCCAAGTAATCCCTGAGGCTCACCATTCGTAATCCTTTGCTTGCTAGAGTCCCTTGCCAGTCACTCCTTCAGCCCTGATAATAAGGAACCATTTCGTTTCCTACCGATCTGCAGTAATGGGGCAGAAAGAAAAGTCAACAACCACCCTCCCCTTCCCCCGGGAAGAGATCATTCCGTCTGGTGAGCTGGAGGTCGGAAGTCAGGCGTTCCTCGTGGCCTTTGACTTCGCCTGCAGTCTTCTGCCCTTGCCGTCAGGTCCTGCCTCCTGCAACACAAGAGCCATCACGCCCCAAAGGAAGGGGACGGGTGGTGGCTGCCAACGATGACAAACACCCCTGATTGTAGATAGCAAGCAGACAAGGGCCCTTGGCCCACTTTGAGCCAAGGAAAACCCCTGCAGAGGAAGCCTCTCAGCAGGGGAGACGAATCTGAGATGGAAGCTGGATGGCAACTTGCCTTGAAGCCGGGTCTCACTAGATAGGCTAGGTTAGCCTTGAACTCCAGATCTTCCTACCTTGGCTAATCCCTGGTGCTGGGATTACAGGTGTGTGCTCCTGCTTCAGCTTGAAGGCACCTTTCTAGTTCACTAGTGCCTCTCGGGGCTTTGAACATTCCGTCTCTGCCCCATTCTCTTTAGGCTCCTTGGCTTTGGCTCTGGTTAAAGTGTCATGGCACATTTCTAGTGGCTGGCGGGGGGCGGGGGAGAGCTGACCAGAGCCCCCGATTCCCACTGTTGAGGGGATGATAGCTAATTAAGACCATGGGGGAAAGAGAAGACCATCTGCTAATGATGTTTCTGGAAAAGTCAAGCGTGAAAAACCTCCCAAGGAAATTGCTGCTGGTCAGGTATGGCCGGGGATGGGGTGGGGGTGGGAGTCCCAGAACCATCCAGAAAGAGCCGAGCCGAGCATGTTTGCCCACCAGCTTCCCTCTCCGTCCTATGGGAAGGACCGAGCGCGGCTCCCATAAAGGACCTGACTTCGTCTCGGGGGTCGGGGGGGGGGCCCACGGTCACCTCTGGGGGTGCAGTGGCCGCTCTGTTCTCCTTGCCACATGTCCCCAGCTGGTCTGCACTTGCCTGCAATTGCTTCAAGCCATGTGTTACCATGCCAACAGCTCTGGGCAGGTGCAGACACTTTGGGAAGAAAGGAATGAGTGTGCAAAGGTCACGGCCTCTTTTCGGAGCCTGTCTTCTCGCCACAGCCACGCAGCAGATCCCGCCCCCAGATGACTGAAATAGGCTGCTCCCCCCCCCCCCCCGCCCCGGTTTATAAATGGATGCTACCGGAGCCCAGGAAGGAGCCATAAACCTCACACACTGCTTAGAGGCCAGTGTGGTGTGCAAACGTGTTTCCTTGGTCTCAGGAGTTCTGGCCAGAGTTCCCATTCTGAACTGTCTTCGAAGAGGGAAATGGTGATAAAGGTTTAGGGGGAATCGACAGAAGGGCTGTAAACTGGGGAACCAGTCACTGCCCAAAGCCTGGCCTATAGGACTGTTGAAAGTTGAGGACTCTTGTGAATGATCCCCCCCTCCAAAAAAAAAGAAGGCATCTCCATGAAGAGATGGTAGAGCCGGAGTGTGCCAAGGACTGGAGATGCCCATCAACGCAGCATTGATATTGCAACGACTCCAAGCCTGGGGTGAGTTTGGGGTGTCTGTCTCAGGAGAGAGGCTCAGGCAAAGCAGAGCGGTGGCAGGCTCTGGAGGCCGAGGAAGGGGCAGCCTTGTGATCGGAAGGAAGTTTGTCTTCCTCCTGTGACGGTGGGAAGCCATTAGCAGCTGGTGCACTTGCCTTCCATCTCTGAGCGTCCATCCCAGCTGCCCTGCTCAGGGGCGCATTGTCCCCCACCGGGATGAGCCATGGATCCCTCTGCTTCTTTCACCGTGCATGGAGGGCAGATGCCTCCTCAATGGCGGCTGCTAAGTGCCTCTTTCAGCTCATGGTTCAGGATTTCTCTCTCTTGACCCTCACATTCTCCAAAGAAGGCATCTTCTTGTTGGAGTGCTTCATGGTCCAGGATGCTCTTCTACCGCTAGCACATTCCAAGATGGCGCCCCTGTTCCATTTGGATGGTCCTTTCCTCTTCTCTAGGAGAGCTGTCCCCTGTGCCACCTCCTCTCCCTGCAACCCCACCTCCAGGCTCCAGAGAGTCAGGCAGGGTCCCTTCCAGCCGGGTAATGCCGTCCCTCCGCAGTGTTGAGGTAGGCCTTCACATGGGCTGAGTGCCCACAGACATTTCACTTCATCCTCATGATGACACTAAGCCTACTATTAAATCCTTCTTTCCCAGTTGACAAAGTCACCTGGGGTGTGCATTACTACAAGACCAGGTCCTATGCTCTAGAACACTCTGTATACATCCACTCATCCAGAGACAGATGACCAAACCAACCTCCCCCATCCTCCTTCTCCCTCTTCTCCCTCTCCCCTCTTCCTCTCCTTTCTCTCCCTCTCCTCATTTCTTCTCCCCACTCCCTTCCTCCCTTTCTTTTTCCCTTCTTTTCTCTTTCTCCCTCCCTCTTTTTCCCTCTCCCTCCCTCCTTTCCTACCCCTCTTTCTCCCTTCCTCCCTCTCTTTTCCCCTTCCTTCTTCCCTCTCTCTCCTTCCTTCTTCTTCCCTCTCCCTCCCTCCCTCCCTCCCTCTTCCTCTGCCCCCCCCCCCAGACACACACATACACATACACTTTGCACATCCTCTAGTGTGTTCCTGGCCCAGGGCTGGTCACATCTTCTCAGCCTCCTTGATGCAGGCCCAGAGCCAGACCATCCGTCAATCACAATTACCTGCAATCAACCGAGGTCACAACCACCACGCTCCTTCAAAGAAGTGGAAGTTGGAATCCTGGAACTCCTGGCTTCTGGCTGGAAAGCATGTATTCTTGTTCAGGGTGATAATCTGTCAAGGGTCAAGCACAAGAAGAAACAAGAAAATCAGAGAATTAGCAAATGGATGTTTGAGCTCCAACTGGAAGGGAGCCACCGCTTGTGAATGACCAAGTTTACATCACCTCGATCCGCCTACAGACAAGCGGCTCTGCATTAGAGATGGCCGCTGTTTATTTTCACAGATGCACTGGAGAAAAACATTTCTCCGGGTCATGCTAGCCCCACTGATGGACTGATAACGGAAGCCACACCGTCTGCCGGCAGCCAGACGGTCCTGTGCGCTTGGGATCAGCCTGAAGCACATTTGTGAGAATAAGGAAGTGGCCATTTTGGTTTCTCCAGTTCAGGCTCTGTATTTATATTTGAAACCAAACACAGTTCCTTTTCTGGCCAGGATTCTCCGTTGATGTCCCTGTCCCTTCCCGTCTACATGACTTCCCAGCATGCTTGCTGATTGGACCTGGTCGTCTCTGCAGAGGCCCTGGGTGGGCATCAAGGTAGATCGCTGGCCATCTCAGGAGGCAGGCTCACAGGGCTCTTTTTGCACTTGAGCAAAGGGGAGATCTTAGGTAAGGGGTAGCCAAGCTGGGAGGAGCAAGGGGCTCCAGTGCTGATTTCATGGGAAATAACAGTTTAGGCCCACCATCTGGTCCTATGTTCTTTCAAAGTGAAGTGGAGAAGCTACAGTCTTTCTTGTGCTCGGGCTTTGGGGTGGGAGGGGGTGGGCAGGGAAGGAGGAGTAGAACTAGAAGGCCCTTGACAGAGGATGTGGTCTCAGAGGTAGCAGAGAAGATTCATACCCCACTGGGATCTGGGCTTTCAAGTGTGTGTGTGTGTGTGTGTGTGTGTGTGTGTGTGTGTGTGTGTGTGGTTTATTGGAGATAAGAATCTCACAGACTTTCTGCTCAGGCTGGCTTCAACTTATAGTTCTCAGATCTTAGCATCCTGAGTAGCTAGGATTACAGACCTGAGCCACTGGCACCCGGCTTTAGATTTTCATCTTCAACTCTTTATCCGGAAACTGGGACCTTAGCCAGCCTGGACATCAGAGGGTGGGAGCCATCTATTGAAGGCATGTAGTATCGGTTGGTTGGAGGGATTCCTGATTCTTACCAATCAAAGGGCAAGACCACAACAGACACATTGACTTCCATATTGCATGGGGAAGGGAAGGGCAGCTTATACTCATATGCTTGGGAAGAAATCATGCAGCAAACATGGAAATCATAGACAAGAACGTGCTTTGTAAGAACGATCCACATCTAAATAGATTTTAAATTTGGATGAATCCTGATATTAAAGTCATTTTGGTTGGAGTAAATTACCATGCAAAAATGTAATTCACTGGCTTTCCATAAGGAAAGTTTGATTTATTTCCTAACATTTCCTTTCCAGCTGGCTGGCAAGAGTGGGGAGTAGAGACAGGTATGATAACCCACACCTGTAATCTCAGCTACCCAGAAGGTAGATCTAGGGGCAATCGCACTTCAATCTTGGGCAAAACGTTGGTAAGACCTACATCTCAATGAATAAGCCAGGCATGCTGGTTCACAACATCTGTCTTCCAAGCTACATGAGAGGCTACAGTTTGTTAGAATTATAGTTGGAGGCCAATCCCCAGCCCCCACCCCCAAATGTGAGACCTTACCTGAAAAACCATTTTAACAAAATGACTGGGTGTGGCTCCAGGAGTAGAGCAACTTGTCTAGCAAGCATGAGGCTCTGAGTTCAAAACCTAAGACTGAAGGGGGGCCTCTGACCATGGCTGTCCTTTGGAGGCCTTCAATAAAGGCTCCACTCAGCATAGAAGTCCCTGGCCTCTGGCAGGAGGTCAGTCTACACATCTCCTTTAAGCCTCTGCCTGCAGGACACCTGTCCACTTCCAGTCATGTTTTATTGGTCAAACCGAGTCACACAGCCAGGACTATCTTAGAAAAATCAGAGAAGAACTGTCCTATGACATGTCCAAAGACAAGAAGCATGTGTGGAGCTACAATGGTGTGTACAGACATTTCCTATGGCAATGCAGCTAGCCTCCTGGTGAGTCAGGGAGTATTTGTGGATTTGTCTGAAATCACCCATCAGAATGATAAATTTTACTTAAGATGGAAGTAATCGAATGATCTACTAAGATGAACAGAAGGCACAGCTGGTTTTAATGAGGAATGGTGCCTTTCATTTCCTAGAGGTGGCAAATGAGATGATTTAATTTGGTGAACACATACTATGGAATACTAGAGTAGGCAGAATCCCTCCTCCCTAAAATACCATATTTGTAAATATGGTACTTGACACAGAGGGGATTTAGGCTGCAGATGGAAAGTTGCTAATCAGTTGGTTTTGAAATAAATTATTTTGAATTATCCTCGTGGGTCCAGCAGGAGAGAGAAAAAAACTATAGCATCACAATTCTGCAATTGTTGCCATCGCTAGCTTTGAAGTTGGAGGAAGAGGTCACAAGCAGAGGAATGTAGGCTACTTCCAGTTGCTAGAAATTGACAATGAAACAAATTTACCCCTCAGTCACAAGCAGGAATGAACTCCACTGAGAGGAATGCAGTTGTGTGGGTGTCTTGACTTGTCCACTGAGAGCCATTTCAGGCTTCTGAGCTCCAGAGCCATAATAGACACCACTGATAGCCTTTAAGCTGCTCAATGGATGACAATAAGAAATGAATGTAAATCAGATGAGCTACTTAGACACCGAAGATACAGCATCCTGTGCAGATTTTAGAAAAATTCGAATGAAGGAAAGTAAGAAACACAGTATGATTCTGGTCACATTTCTTCAAGGTAAATAACACATACACATACACACATGTACATATAGCATGTGATACATGCATAGTGAAAGACATTTCTCAGATGGTTTACAGGAGGGATTAGGGGGAAGAGAATGGGAGAAGAAATCAGAGGCAATAGGGAGGAGGAAAAAGCAGAGAGAGAGAGAGAGAGAGAGAGAGAGAGAGAGAGAGAGAGAGAGAGAGAGAGAGAGAGAGAGAGAGAGAGAAAGCAGAGATCCTATATGACAATGAGAGTAGACTCAAGGAGTGTGATTTTTTAAAAATATTTTATTTTTTTACTTTATTTTTTTTTTCAGTGCTAGGGCTGGAACCCAGAACTTGTGTGTGTGTGTGTGTGTGTGTGTGTGTGTGTGTGTGTGTGTGTGTGTGTGTGTGTGTGTGTGTACAGGGGGTTGAACTCAGGGCCTAGGAACTGTCCCTGAGCTTTCTTTGCTCAAGGCTAGTGCTCTACCTTGAGCCACAGTTCTACTTCTGACTTTGTTTTTGATAGTCCATCGGTGATAAAA
Source organism: Dipodomys merriami (assembly GCF_024711535.1). Classification (NCBI taxonomy): domain Eukaryota; kingdom Metazoa; phylum Chordata; class Mammalia; order Rodentia; family Heteromyidae; genus Dipodomys; species Dipodomys merriami. The sequence goes on from NW_027202649.1 coordinate 1,926,889, forward strand.
GTCTCACCGACCTTCCTGTCCCCAGGCTGGCTTTGATTTGAACCTGGATCTCAGCCTCCTGAGTAGCTAGGATTATAGGTGTGAAGCACCGGCACCGCTCCAGACACTCATTTATCCAACTGGATTAAATTCTAGTGATATATATGGGTGGCATGGGAGGGCAGGCTGCATTCGTGAAAAGCCTTTGAAATAATGGAGACAGTCACAGCTTGATCTCAATGTGAGCCTCTTGCCTAGCCTCACACCCACCCATTGGACGCCATGTTTGTTTCTTTCTGTGATTTTTACCTCCTACAGCTGGATGTGGATCCTGTCACCTGGCAGGCCTCCTGGAAATAAAGGCAGAGCCGGTGGTTGAATGAGAGACTGGGTGCTGAGAGGAGAGACGGGGCTCAGGCTGGAGCCACAGCAAAGCAGCAGAGGGTTGGTTGCTGGGGAATTTTGACCAATACCAGTTGACACCAAGCACCGCCGCTTGGCATCTGACATGGAATGGGTGGCCGTAGATTCTGCCAATGTTCTATCCGACACTGGCCATGGTTGTTTAAAATGCAAACACATGACATCTTCCACACAGGAAAGAGCACAGACAAAGGAAACGTCTCAACTTAAGAACAAAGGGGTCCTTGACCAAGAAACGACGATGACAGAGAACCTTCTAGAAGTTAAGTAGCCTACTTCATAGTGTAACCGAGTGTTTGAAATAGCTTACCTGGAGTATTTGAATTAATGTTCAACTCAGGGAAACCCTTTCAAGTGTGTCCCTGTGACTTTGAAGGCCAGATTGGGAAAACCACGGGTGTACTTGAAGGGAAGGGGAGGAGAATGAAGGGAGGAAGGAGGAAGAGCCCTTAGAAGAGTGGGGAAGAGCGGGGAAAAGCAGGCTGCCTCTGTGGCCAGCCGGCCATCCCTCCCTGCCTTGCCCGGTCCTGGCCTGAAGGCCGAGGCCCATTGGCCTTGGTCAGGCAGCTCTGATGAGCCTCACGGTGGCCTGCTTCGTTTTCCTCTTGGAAAGAATCAGGGGAAGTTGACCCGCTCCTAGATAATGAGGCAGCTCTGTTACCCTGGACACAGCTCTTGGCAGAGCTTCTCAGGATTTCCCTGGGCCATCAGGGAGAAGAGAGGTCAGGCGTGGGTGGGTGGAAAACTCTGGAATCTCTGAGACAAGTCTGCTTGACCGAAGTAAGAAAGCTCTCTGGTGATCAGCCAAGATCTCCACTCGTGATTAGGAACCTGGACCTAGATATTCGTTCTGTCTTGGGATAGGGGTGGGGGACGTTAAGAGGAAATGTATGACTGTGTTTAAAAATGTCTCATAGGTGCATCTCCTCAGCTTGTACTCCAGAGCATCCGGGGAATTCAAGATGGTGTTGGGGTAGGCCGGGCGAAGGCTGTGTGTGTGTGTGTGTGTGTGTGTGTGTGTGAGAGAGAGAGAGAGAGAGAGAGAGAGAGAGAGAGAGAGAGAGAGAGAGAGAGAGAGAGAGAGAGAGAGAGAGAGAGAGAGAGAGAGAGAGAGAAAGGGAGCCCTACAAACTTCCTTCCCACTGACTTGAAATCATTTCAGATGCTGTCCTTTTCCGTCTCTTTCTGATAACTCCCTATTTGATACTGCTTGAGATCAGCAGTTCATTGAGGCACTTTTGCCCATTCCAAGGAAAATTCAGCCAATGTCTGGATTTATTTTTGTTTTTCACAACTAGGGAGGGTTTCTGGCATCTGGGGGTGCGGGGGGCAGGGTTGTTTCTCAACTGTCTGCAGTGCACAGGGCAGCTGGCACCAGAGGAAGACCCCAAATCCATTCGGTGCTGAGACGCATAAGCCTCTCGCTGTTTTCTGCTTCCCTTTTCCCCAATCTCTGTCTCCATCCTAGCTTCTCCTCAACCCCTCAGTTCCATTTGTTTCTTGCTTTGTTTCTTTAGCAGTTCATTGGGTTTGAAGGGTTGGTGAGTCATATGTTGTGCTATGTAGAAAAAAAAAGAAAAAGAAAACCAGGCGTCTATGTGTTCATGCCCATAATCCTAGCTACTCAGGAGGCTGAGATCTGAGGATGGTGGTTTGAAGTCAGCCTGGGCAGGAAAGTGCACAAGACTCTTATCTCCAATTAACCACCAAAAATAGCTGAAAGTGGAGCTGTGGCTCAAGTAGTAGAGTGCTAGCTTTGAACACCAAAGCTCAGGGTCAGTGCCCAGGCTCTGAGTTTGAGCCCCAGGACCGCCACGCATACAAAAATAGAAATAGTAGTAATTATGGCTGTGGAAACATAATTAAGTGTACAGTGTAGTAGTCTAGTTCACCCTTTTGGCTAGTCTGTGATAGAGATATTGGTGTCCTCTCCCCTTTATTTTATTTTATTTTTGTCAGATGTGGAACTTGAACTCCTGGCCTGGGTACCCTCCTGGAGCTTTTCCATTCAAGACTAGCACTCTACCACTTTGAGCCACAGCTTCACTTCTGGTTTTCTGGTGGTTCATTGGAGATAAGAGTCTCACAGACTTTCTTGCCTTGGGCTGGCTTTGAACCAAAATCCTCAGATCTCAGCCTCTTGGGTAGCTAGGATTACAGGATTACAGGCATGAGCCACCAGTGCCTAGCCCCCTTGATATTTTATAAGTGAGAGTGTTAAAGTTCAGAGCAAGTAAAGTCTTGCTCCGTGTCATAATTGTGGACTTTAATTTTCAATCCATGTTTAGTGACATTCCTCAGTCTGGTCCATTGTACATTGTTATGCAGTTTGTCTTTCTGCCTTTCTCCTTGTTATTTTTGTTCGTTTGTTGTGGGGGGGGGGAGGCTCAAGGCTAGTCCTTTACCACTTGAACCACAGCTCCACTTCTAACTTTTTGGTGGTTAATTGGAGATAAGAGTCTCTGGGACTTTTCTGCCCAGGCTGGCTTTGAACACGATCCTCTTGTCTTAGGCTCCTGATTAACTAGAATTATAGACATGAACCACAGGCTCCAGGCTCTCCACTAACAACTCTGCATTTCCTGCCTCCTGTTTCCTGTTACCTGGAAATGGCTTTCTTGTTTCTTTCTCCAGCGCTCACCTCCCTTCAGAGTTGAACCCACAGCTCCTGCTATGGTCTTCCCTGCCTCCCGCCATCTTGGACCTGCCTTGCACTGCCCCCTGCAGGGAGTGTACCGCTAAATTTGAGAGAGGCTTAAAGCCAGAGGAGACCTTCAAAGTCACAGCCCAGGAAACGACGCAAGAGTACACCTGAAAATAACACGCATCAGGGGATAAAACGTCCCCAGGAGATCCTGAGAATGTACAGAATCCAGGAGCTCAGTAGGTACATGCTTGGAGAAGTGATCTTGGCCTACTAATACATTAGCAGGTGGGGAAACTGAGGCCATGAGAGAGGAAGTGAGCGGGACTCAGCTCCTGGGTTTTCTCCCCGCCATTTCTGGTCTCTGTTCCCAGAGTGAGCCCATTTCATTCCTGTGTCTCTCCCCTCCTCCACCTTGAGGGGAAGCTAAGCGAAAATTTCCAAGCTGAGTGATTAAAACAAAGTCCTTGAACAAACACATTTTTGTCATATTTGTCTCCTTTTTGTTTCCCCCTCCCCTCATCTGTCAAGCCTGGCATTCTTTCAGGTAACGATGCTTAGTTCAGAGCTCATTATTTTAAATGTCACTCTCCTCATTTTTTTTCCTTCTCCCCCAAATTAAAGCAATGCGTTTCTCTCACCAGGGCTGAGAAATGTTTGTTTTTCAGCCTTTTTGGAATCCTGCAGATTCCTGAGGCTAATCACGACACAGAGAAAAATGAGTCACGTTCACGGAGTACCATCCTCATGTCACAAGTTGTGTTTCTGTGTGCACGCTCACCTCCTGCCACACCAGCGGCCTTTTTCTGTGGATAAAGATGAGCTACAGAGAGGCTGAAATAAATTACATGAGTCACAGGTAGTAAATCGTAGCGATGGACTTTAACTCTGAGGACAAAGCCCGTGGCAATTGCACACTACACTGCTTCTCAGTGCAATTCCAAATCCACCTACTATCAATCACGCTGACCAGCACTAAGATGGTTTCTGGAATGTTCCCTAAAGGCTCATGTGTCAAAGGCTTAGCCTCCAGCTTGATGCTATATAGTGGAACCTTTGAAAGGTAGAGCAAGAGTGGGGGTCATGACGTTAAAGGGGATTATGGGATACAGGCTTCTTCTTTTGCTCCCTGGCTATGGGGTGAGTATATCCTCTGCCCCCAGGCTCTCCCCATGATGTCTGCCTCACCCTAAGCCCAGGACAACTCACTGCAACCTGACTTCAAAAGTTGAGGCATATCTGGGAGCTGGTAGCTCACGCCGGTCATCCTAGCTACTCAGGAGGGGCTGAGGATCGGGGTTCAAAGCCAGCCTGGGCAGGAAAGTCCATGAGACTCTTATCTCCAATGAACCACCAGAAAACAAAGTGGTGCTGTGGCTCAAGTGGTAGAGCACTTGCCTTGAGTTGAAGAGTGCAGGGACAGCGTCCAAGCCCAGAGTTCAAGCCCCACGACCGACAATAAATAAATAAATAAATAAATAAATAAATAAATAAATAAATAAATAAATAAAAAAGTTGAGGCATATCTGGGCGCCAGTGGCTCAGACTTGTAATTCTAGCTACTCAGGATGTTGAGGTTTGAGGATCATTATTGGAAGCCAGACTGGGAGGAAGGTCTATGAGACTTTGATCTCTATTAAACTACCAGCTAAAGTCTAGCCTAAATATCCTGTTGTGGCTCGAATGATAGAGTGGTAGGCTTGAGTAAAATAAGCTCAGGGACAGGGCTTGGGCCCTGAGTTCAGCCTCAGGATTGGAGCATGCATGCACGCATACACACACACACACACACACACACACCCCAAGTTGAGGCAAAAAATGAAGTTTTCTCTTTTTAAAATTTATGATCTCAGAAAGCTGACTAAACACAATGATGAGTATCTTACATCATTTTAATATTGGTTACGAATGATACTGTGTGCTTGCTTGCTTGTTTGTTACACGGATTGACCAGAGAGTAGCCAGGAAAATGGAAAACAGTATCAGATCTGTCATACTGAGGCAAGATAAGCCAGGAAGTTGGTTACTCAGATGAAAAAGCCAAACAGCACTGATGACCTAATCAGTGACTAGCAGTAGCCCCTCCGACCCACAGGTGGGGAATAACAAGAAAAGATGTGGTTTTAATAGTTCAGGGATCAGCATTAGCAGCTCTGGAGCTTTTGCAGAGGGAGATAGAAAAGAGAGATGGGGCAGGAGAGGGAAGAGGAGAGGAAAAGAGAATGAGTGAATGAGGGAAGGACTTCTTTTTCTGTGCAATCTCCCCCCTCCCCACCCCCCTGGTCTCCAGTCCTGGGGTTGAACTCACGGCCTGGGCACAGTCCCTGAGCTTCTTTTGCTCAAGGCTAGCACTCTACCACTAGAGACACAGCACCACTTCTGGTTTTTCTGTTTATGTGGTACCAAGGAATTGAACCCAGGGTTTTGTGCATGCATTCTACCACTAAACCACATTCCCAGCCCATCTGTGGGATTTCTAATTGTGCCATCTTTTATCTCCTGCTCATGTCTACCACTGCTCAAACCTGACCAGAAGCTGGAAGTATAAAATACGGGAAACATTGTTTCCTATAGTACAGAGGGAAGAAGGGAATTGTGAAGAATGAATTGAAAAGAAAATAAGGAGAAAGTAGATCTTTGCAGCTAATCTTTTCTGTCTTCTTCTCCCTGGGTGGATACAAGGGAACTCGACAGGCACTGGAACTAGGCAGAGTTCAGCTTGAGGCCTGATCTTGCTATTTCTGTAGCCATCATGAGTTTCCTTGGCCGTACGGTCTCTACCTTATAGAAAGAACCACATATTTCTTATTCCATGGCTGTGTGATCAAGATGAGAAAGGTATAAAGTCAAAACACATAGTTTTCTAACACAAAAAGAAATTTCCACAAATAGAAACTTTTAGTTTTATTTCTCTCTCTCTTTTTGGAAATCTGTGAAAGTAGAATTGATTGAAGATGAGATGTCATTTTCAGAGGACTGGGTGCTGGGCGGGGCCCAGCAGACATCAGATACTGATAAGTTGAGAGCTTCTCTACCTATCCACTAGGTAGGAGGCCTTTAACTGATGTTGGGGGTCAAAACCAGAGCATCTTTTGCACTAGACAAGCACTTTGCCACAGAGCTATTCTCCAGACCCCAAAGGTCTTTAAAATAAGATTCAAATCTTATTCAAGGAATTGTTCAGTATCTTTTCCCATGTTGCTACTCCCCTCCCCTCCTGCCCAACACACACACACTCTCTCTCTTCTTCCCTCTCTCCTTCTTTCCCTCTCTTCTGTCTCTATTTCTTGTCTCTTGGTCCATCTCTGCCTCTCTGTCTCTCTCTCTCTCATGCACGGACACTCTTCAGTTTTTAATAACAGATATTAGATCCTATAATATTTTTTGTAGCTGAATTATTTCACTAGTACCCTGATTAACACTCCCCCTCCCGTGTTTTCCTCTTGGGGCATAGAAAAAGTCTTAATCCAAGCTTGTAGAAAAAGGAACTTCCAACAATGTAATTCAAGCTCTCATTCTGTCTGCCCCAGAGAGACACAGACAGTCTGACCTGCTGGCGAGGTTACTCGAAGAGTGAGTTTCCCGATGATGCGTGTGCTCTTGTCCAAGAACAATACTCTCCCTGCTGACCCTGGCTTACAATGAAGATGGAAATAATTCATTAGCGCTCCAGTAGACGTGCTCAGGACAGCTAAAGCAACCAGGGCATGTCACAGTCAACTTGGTTCCCACAGGAAGAATCTGCAAGGCTGTTTATTCAGGCTCCCTGATTGAAAGTCACCTTTCAAACACAGATGCTCTGCCTTTCCCAGGAAGAGAAAAGACCCTGCCACTGAAAGGAAAGTAATAAAAACAAGACAAGTGCGGACAGTGCAAATTCAGGTAGCCAGTGGGCAGTTGAGTTAACTGGGATCCAATGATGTGCCAGATAACATCTCAGATTTGAGACCCAGCCTACCAATGGCCCCAATCTATGTCTGCATGCAAATTTATATCATTGGCTCATTTGTTAATTCAAGAACTATTTTAATGAGGCCTGGCATTGTGGCTCATATCTGTAATCCTAGTTTCTCAGGAGGTTGAGATTGGGAAGATCTTCTGTTCTAGGCTGGCCTAGGCATACAGTTTGCAAGATCCCATTTCAGCCAATGTACAGCTGGGTGTGTTGGCTCACATCCCTCACCCTAGCTATGAAGGAAACATAAGTAGGATGATTGTGGCCAAGGCCCCCACAGGTAAAAATGGGAGCTCCTATTTGAAAAATGACTGAGCAAAAAGGGCTGGAGGGCATGAGTAATGAGGTAGAGCACCTGCTTAGTGAGCAGAAGACCCTGAATTCAAATCCCAGGATAGTCACTTATGAATATAATGATGATGATGATGATGATGATGATGATGATGATGATGATGATGATGATGATGATGATGATGATGGTATATACATCCTGTTCTGTTTTGAGGTCCCGGAATATTATCATGAATGCAAAGAGAAAAATCCTGTGTTTGTGGGAGTAAGGGGAGAGACACATAGTGTGAAAGGTCAAATGATTTGTATGTTCAATTTTTAAAAATTATCTTTAAATAGTTGTACAAACCAGGCACCTGTGGCTTATGCTTGTAATCCTAGCTACGCAGGAGGCAGAGATCTGAGGATCATGGTTCAAAGCCAGACTAGGCAAGGAAAGTCCATGAGACTCTTATCTCCAATTAACCACCAGAAAACCAGAAGTGACTCTGTGGTTCAAGTGGTAGAGCACTAGCCTTGAGCTGAAGAGCTGAGGGACAGCGCCCAGGCCCAGAGTTCAAACCCCAAGAGTGACAAAAACAGAAACAAGAAGAGTCATACAAAGGGGTTTGGATTCCACATGTGAGTTTGTGAGTAACTACATCTTCATCCATCACACCCCTTCCATTGTTCTCCCCCATCTCTCCCAGCCCCACCCATCTCCCTTTCTTTTTTAAGTGCTGAGGAATAAAACAAGAGTAGAGAGAGAGAGCAGGGAAGTGCAGCCCATGTCCCACCACAGACAAGGCAGCTTCACTAGGATTGGGCCTCTGCCTGGCTCTCGGAGGGATGGCTGATACGGCAGAAAGGGCCCCAGCTTTTGAATTATCTAGCCAGTCGTGTGTCCTTCGAGCCCCTCTGTCACATAGCCCATCCCCTAGAGAGCCAGGCCCTGCCCACCTATGCACAGCTCTACTCTACCCTCCCAGCGAGGCCACCATGGTTAAGATGGCGACCACGCTTCCCCACTCCCTCTCCAGCTTAAGTTTTCTCCTTGTTTTCATTTCTGTTCTGGTCCTGGGGATTGGACTCAAAGCCCCACCTGTGCTAAGCATGCACGCTGAGATTCCATCCCACCCCGAGATACCTGTATTTCCTGATTGACTCTCCACTGTGGCAGATTCCCAGATTATCCCAGTTTATGGTCAGAAAGAACCACACAAAGGAAAGAAGTGGGGAATGCTGGGACCAGCTTGGAGTCTGGTTCTTATACTCCCCACGGTGGACCCAGTTTGAATTGGATCAGACCCCACCACCTTGAGTGGCCTGACTCTCTTTTGGGTTTCCTATGTGTTGTGCAACAGTAAGGTTGTTGTGGGTGGTGTTCCTCTTTGAGTGACTCTGAAGCTGTTATTCATAACTGATCAACTTAACAGTACCCCTTTATCATCAAACAACAGCACAAGCTTCACTTCTTTTGGGCTGGGAAGATGGCTCAGTGGTAGAGTGCTTACCCTGCATGCACTGGGTTCGATTATTCAGCACCTCCTAAGCAGAAAAAGCTGGAAGTAGCACTATGGCTCAAGTGGTAGAGCACTAGCCTTGAGTTGACAGACAGTACCCAAGCCCAGAGTTTAGGCCCCACGACTGACAAAAAAAAAAAAAAAAAGAAAAAAAAGAAAAAAATAGCACGAGCAAGACTCTGTGTTCTGATGGCCCTACAAATCCATCATCACTCTAAATGCGGGTGCTACCCTTATTAAATGTGGAACTTTATTCTTCCCCTCAGGCTGTCCTGTTAAATGTGAAGGGACTAGGGGAAAAGTCATGGAGAAGTGGAAAACTTGGGCCAGGAACTGTATTTTCTGTTTTAGATATGAGTCCAATGTACGATAGGGAAGAATGTTGCTCTATAACTCTTTTTTTCTTTTTTGGCTTTGCTTTATCATTTTCTTTTCTTTCAGGCATCTAGAGAAAAGGTTGTGAGGAAATTTCATTTTGTAAGCCTGGCATGGGGGTGGAGTTAGGTAGGGTCTTTAGCATTGCTGTTCGTCATGAGTTGTGGATTTTCCACAAGTGTAACGTGTGTGGGTTTGGTTGACATGGTGGGAGGCAATCTTTAATTTGCTTCCCCTCTTCTCTCATTAGGATCAGTCTCTTACAGCCCTCTTCCTCCTTTTCCTTCTCTCCTCCTCCTCTGATTGGAAACTCATGGAGAAGTCGACCATAGGGTTTTGATGTTAGGTACATCTTCATTTAAATAGTTTCTCCTTTTTCTTACTTATGGCTGGATCTTGAGCAAATAGATCAGCCTCTCTAGGCCTTGGTTTTCTCCACTCCAGAGACTCAGGGCCCAAGGCCAGAGTGTCTTCAAGGAATCTCTAAAGTCAAGCCAAGGTCAGTACAGGGCCTAGTCCCTGGAATCCCTGGGTAAGTGGGAGTGACCATCTTTCTTGTCTGTCTCATAGTCTTTTGCTCCCCTGGTCATTTGCTTGGACATGGTAATACTTGCTGAGTAGTAGGGTGCACCCCAGGCTCTTTTTGCTTTCAACTTGGCCCTTTTGTGCTTTGGAGGTACTGGGGTGCTGGTACTGGCTCTGACTGTAAGAATGGATTGTACTCTCTTCCAACACTCTTGGTCCAATGGTAACATTGCTCGCTTGAAATTAATCATGCTGGTCATATTTACACTCTGGCAGGGGGCCCTTGTGGGAGAATTTACACCGTGATCCTACAACTCAGGGATCCTCTGGGGAGCCAGGGATGTCTCTTCCCAGGCCGTTTCTTCAGGAAAGACACGTGAATCACTGCCTGGCTCCTTCCCCTCTTTCCCAGTCCCTCTTTATCTCATCTCTTCATTCCCTCTCCTAGGCCATCACACAAATGCATCATGGTTATCGGCGGACGCGTCCCAATGACTGATTTCAGCACGCTCACCGATTCTTGCTCAGAATCCATTTGTGTTTTTGGTCACGCTCCACCCTTAACTTGTCAGAGGAATAGAGTTTTACAGATCCTGTTCCACTGTCTCCACTTGGCAGACCCAATGTACATGTTGCATGGAAATCTACTTGGACGGAGAATAGCCTTTAGCACAAAGAAGAGCTTCGTTTGGATTCTGGCTCTGCTGTCTTCTTGCTCTTTGACCTTGGGAAATTTGCTGAAGATTATAGATTTATTCCAGAGGATGGCAAAGAATTCATCATAACACAGCAGAAGTACAGAGATGGAGCAATCGAAGGGTTGGAGGAGCACAAGGGAAAGACTTATTCTCAGTCATAGGTTTCCCTGAAGAAGTAACATAGGTTGAGAGACCTAAAGAATGTGGACATTGAGCCTGGCATTGGGAGCTCACACCTATAATCTTAGCTTCTCAGGAGGCTGAGATGTGAGGATCACAGTTCAAAGCCAGCCTGAGCGAGAGAGTCTATGAGAATTCTCCAATTAACTATCACAGGAAAAAAACCCTGGAGGTCAAGATGGAACTGTGACCCAGGTGGTAGAGTGCTAACTTTGGGTACAAAAAGCTCAGGGACAGCCCTGAGTTCAAGCCCCAGGACTAGAAAAAATGAATAAAAGAAAGAAAAAGAACAGAAAGAATGTGGACATCATCCAAATAGAACTTGATGTTTCAGAGAGACGAGAGAATATTCCGGAAGGCCTGAGGCTGGGAAACACATGGCCAGACTTTGGTACTACGGAGAATTCACTGCAGCCACTGCCTTGTTGTGTTGTTCTTAAGGTTGAGAAGGTGGAAGAGACTACACCGAGATACAGCTCTCAGGATCCTTGGCTGCCATGTTGAGTCTTTCTGTTAAGAGCCTCAGGTGTTGAGTGGAGACATAGTCTGCTTAATTTTCCATCCTTATGGATTGCTGAGAGGTTCACTCATCTCCCTGTCCCCACGCCCTTGGGTTATCTCCCTAACTTTGTGAGTCTCCAAAAAGAGCCATGAATTTATAATTTCCTGAGAACACTGGATGAGATAATGCATGGGAAACCATTTCATGAACTTAGACTTGTCTACGATCCGAGGAATAATTATTAGTTCGGGATGTAGGGTGTGTCCTTATGTACCGTGTAGGCTGGAAAAGCTGAGTCTACATGCAACTTTCCCACTAGTTGGAAAGCTGGCTTAATGTTTAGATGCTGATATCATGATTTCCATTTTGCTATTTTTTGTTGTTGTTGTTCCAGTCCTGGAGCTTGAACTCAGGGTCTGGGCACTGCCCCCTGAGCTTTTTTGTTCAAGGCTAGTGCTCTAGCACTTGAGGCCAGCCTCCACTTCTGGCTTTTTGGTTGTTAATTGGAGGTAAGAGTCTCATGAACTTTCCTGCCTTAGCTGGCTTCAATCTAGGGACTCAGCCTCCCGAATAGCTAAGATTACAGGTGTGAGACACATACATACAATCCACGAGGTTTTGCTGGCTTTTGTGCTAATGTTCAAGCAGATGATGGACTAATGGTTCTTCTTTCCTGTTCGATACTAGACCTGCTACATCACAGCTACTGCCCTAGATTTTCCCCCATCTCCAACCCAAACACACATGCACATGGATGCACATTTCCAAGATCAGAGTTGATACCATCAGACATGGAGTGACGGCTCACCAGTACCAAGTTTCAGTCTCCTTGAGTTATTTAACTTTTCTGAAAATGAACAGAAGCCCATCATGGCCTGCCTCCCTGGTCTTTTGCTAACTGACAACTCTGCCTGTTTGGAGGGTAATTTCAGGTAACTATAAGATTCACACTGAGCTGGGAGAGTCTGAATGGAGCTTAGAGAAGGAGTTGTTCAGTGTGCAACATGTTGCTTAAGCTTTTCCAGGACTCAGAGAACTACTAGAAACTTGTAGCTTTCCTGCTTTATTGCTGGGGGGCTTTCCACTGAATTACACATACAATCTGGCACATGTATTGTAAAATTCATGGCTTTCATTTTCTGTGACCAGATAAGCCTAGAGCACAAGAGCTTAATTAAAAACAACTGATGGGAATGATTGCTCTTCCCATATCTAGTTCCAGGAGCAGCTCTGTAGATCAATTTTTGTTCTGTGCTCAGGAACCTATTTTGCAAATACAATGACTTACCCCCTTTTGGGGGGGGAGAGCTCTTATAAATTCTCAAGTACCTGATACCTATGATACCTATGAGGGTTCTGGGGAGCCTTGGCAAATCCGAGGAGTCTGTTTCTGAGCTTTGTTTGGGGAGTGGTATTTTCTAAACTGTACCTTGCCATAGGATTGAACCTCTTGTTGGGAACCTGGCATTATTTAAAAGTTGGCTCATCTACAAAGTGCCTTTTAGATTCCTATCAATTGACTCCACAAAGTCGTCAGGAGCTTGCCTGGGTCTTCTCCGTGTAGCTCGTAGAGAAGTGTGGGCTTCTACTGAGTGTCTATGATATGGAAAGAACTGGAGACTGAGGGTAAATGAAGTGGAATCCTGTACTGGAGATATTTACTCTAATTAAAGACTAGGATCTGGGTGACATTGATCAAGATATATTGTGCTCATACATGAATATGCTGAATTGAAACCTCTTGGCATAAGTGCTTAAAGATAATCATTAAAACATGACACAACAAAGCTCTTACAAGTATTACATGAAAGAATGTAAGAGAAAAATGTACACATATATTTCTATGCATGCATGTCTATCATTTATCACTTATAGCAAAATTATTTAACATGTAGATGAAAAAAATCCCAAAGGAGCTACATTAGTGTGTTAGAAGGGGTTATCTTCCAGCTTTGATATTTAGAAGGGATGGGATTTCATAGGAGAGAGCCATGCAAACTGTCTGTGTGTAGGAATATCAAGAGGCCGACACCTCAGCCCTTCCCGTTCATTCTGACTTTCTTTAAAATTATTTTTGATGAGTCAGGTTTCTAACCTCAAAGCTTATTTCATGAATTTTACAGTACAAGTCACCAAAGCTTCAATTAGGCCAGACAAACCAGCAAATCTTGACATCTAGGTCTGATTAACCAAATAGGTCTCATTAACTAAGACCAGCTGCCCCATCCCAAATCTCCAATCAGCCTGTAAGGATTTGTATAGGGGAGGGGGACCATACTCTAGATTAAAAAAACCCTCCCAGAATTGCAGATCCAAAACTCAAGAATAGGATAGGTGTGGTGAGGCAGGCCTGTAATCCCAGAATTCAGGTGGCTGAGGCAGGAAGGTCATGAGTTTGAGACCAGCCTGGGCTACGTAGTGAGACAAAACAAAACAAAACAAAAGGAGAATATATCTAAGTGGGGACATTGTACTTTGTTGAAAACAAAAGGAAATTAAAGTTACTACCACCTCTTTTCCCTCCACCCTCCCTTCCTCCACTTTCTACCCTCCACGCCCACAGCTTGGCTCTTTCTTTATTCATTGGATGGACAAAGTGGGAGGTCTGCTTCCGGACTGTGGCTTGCTCAGCGTGGTACCTCCTTTGTCTGGCCCTCAGTTTTTCCATCTGTAGAATGTGCCGGAGTCAACTCTGAACAGCTGGAGATGGGACCCACCCCAGGTGAATGGAAGAGCAAAATTTTCCCACGAGAAACACGAGGACACACACACACACACACACATTTATTTCTCTACAACATAACAACTCCCACGACAATGTGCCTATCAATAGGGTACAATCAAATCAAAATTTGATTTAGGAGCCACATGGCTTTTCCTGCTTCAGAAACACAGCCCTGCCAGGCTTTACACCCTTCACCTCTGGAGTTCACATCCCAGATTTTCACTCTCCTTTCTCTGCTGTGCCAGATGGCATCTGAACTCAAGGTTACCCAGCATCCTTTATGGCACACAGGGAAGTGGCTTCTTCCCCCGGTCAGGACCTTGTTTCACACTCTGTGTATTTCCTCAGTCATCAATGACATTTTTCTGAACTGTCAAGCTTCTCAGAATGGTGGGAGACTCTTGTATGTCCAATCTCATGTCCAGTCTCACCCTTTCCCATCAGCCCCAGACCTAGAACCCTTAGTGCCGAGAAAAGCGTTAATACTACCAAGGAAAATGTAATGACAAATACTAATTGATATTATTAACACGTGAACATACCAAGAATAATATGACCTGGATCCAACTCCCTTAAGGGTTGTAGATGCCAGCCACTGAAACTTCTCTGAGAAATTAGCCAATAATGAAGCTACTACAAGGATGTGACCAGTGCATAGGACTGACAGAGGATATGGAGAAGACCTCTCAGCAGGGACAGAAACCATGGCTTTTCCTGGGGCCAGATTGTGGAGAATAATAAATCACCATCCATCATTTCACTTCAGCCAGAATTGTCTAGAAAGAGTAGATGGTGTTGTGTTGTCTGGTTCCTCCAAGAAAGGGAAACAAAAGAAAAAACAATTCTACCCATTTGGCCATTTGTACAACTGCCAATCTGGATAAAGGTGTGTGGTTGCACTTTATGTTATTTCTAGTTTCAGGATGTGAACTCTGTCTTTCTGTACACAACTTCCCTGAGGTTTGGACAGGTTTGGTGACTTTTACACAGGATCTCACAATAGCGCTGTGGCGACTCTAGCCAGGGCCTTTCCTGATTTCTCTGTTCCCTGCGGTTTTCACCATCCACCCACATACTCACTGTGAACCTCCACCCCAGAAAACCGAGCTACGGTAGTGACACACTGACCCCCAGCCATCTCTTTTCTTGGCTCCTTTCCTCAGCCTCTTCTTCAGAGCATCTGGGGCCATCTGGAAGCGGTCCCCACTGTTTAGACTCCGCGATCTACTTTGCTTTACCCATTGGACTTGAAAGTCAACACTGTTGTCTCTGCGAGATCTTGGCTCTTCTGGTTGATCTTGGCAGATAATCTGGCCTCTCATTCTGGTGCCAGGACCAGAAGCACAAAGGCTGGGGGTCCTCTCCTGGTCTGGAGGGTTTCTAGGACCCTGGTACACCAATCCCATGGAGCGAGTAACTTCCCCTGGTCCCAGTGGACCTCAACAATGTAGGGTCCTCTTTGTTTCCCATGATTCCTCACTTCTCAATCCTAATTAGTCTTTACTCTGCCAAATCTCTCATCGTCCTTCCCTTCCCAAGGCAATTCGATTTCCCGTTCCTGTGTCCAGACATATTCTCCCTGCTACCATGCTGCTTTCTCATTTTCCCCTCTCCCTTTTCTCTGATTCTCAGCCTGGGAATTTCATAATCCATCCAGGTATTTATAAGAGCCATAACAGGGAGCCCTGGAGGGTGGATGGGAAGGCCCTATTCTTACCAGCATGCGGGAGGAGGCCGGGCAGCACTGCACCTTGCACGGTGTTTGGGCAGCTCCCCCCTCCCTGGCCCCAGGCTGCTCTTGGTTTCTATCTATTTATATCTATGCCTTGCTGGACCATGGGCGTCCTCTTCATCTCAGCTGATTTTCCTCCAAAGGGAAAATCTGAGTATGGAACTCTTTGGACTGCCACTCTCCACCCTCTGAAATCTGACTTTCCTTTGAAAACTCAGCTCACCATCGGTTTTTTCCATAGCTCTTTCCTGAATCCCAGTGGTCAAAATTAGACTGTCTGTCTGTCTGTCTGTGTCTCTCTTTTTGCCTCTCTCTCTCCCCCTCTCTCTGTTTCTCTCTCTCCCTCTCTCTGTCTCTCTCTGCTCTCCTATTACATGAGATGCTTTCCTTAGACAACAGACAGTGTGTGCTCTGGTGTATGCTGCTGCCTGCCTGACCTACCAGACCAACAGCTCTTGTGGGAGTTCTTGTATTCCCTGGTGAAGAGCAACCTGGGGTGAGGAAAGCTCTCCTAAAAGGTACATCCCTGGGCCTCACAGGGTGGAGATGGTGGAGATACCTGCTCTGGGTGCAGTCCTGCATGCCTCCCTGTGATGCTCAGACATGGCATCCTCATTTCCAGAGTATTCCCTTCTCCAATTTGCATTGCACCTCCTCTGGGGCGGGGGTGGGGTCGGGGGAGCCTTACCTGGGGGTTTCCACTGAGTGGCAGGTAGGTGGTGTCCGCCATTCTCTCCCAGGCATTTTGAAGTTAGGATCACAAAAGGACAAGGAAGAAAAAGAGTCTTGTCCACTTGTTCCTCCACACTAAAACTTGCGCTGCTTTTCTGTCTAGCTGAAATCGAAGGAAGAGAAGTCCAAAGGAGTCCCTCCATGCCCTCTTTACTGCGCATCTCACTCACGAGAAGCAAAGCTGAATGTCCTAGCTCAGGTACGTCTGCAACCAGGGATGGGTATTTTTGCTTTCAACTTAAGTGGTACATTTTTTTTAAACTTACTAAATATTTGGGATAAGGACCAAGATGTGCATTTTTTATAAGACTTTTCCCTTGGTATTTTGCTTAAAATATTTTATTTGGCATAATATTAGATTTTTGGAAAAGCCCAAGGATGGTAGAATTTCCTGAGTCTCCACACTGTCTTCTAGCTAGCTAGCATGAACATGCCCATTAATTCCATTGATTCTTCCAACACCCACAGTGATAGCATTGATCGAAACAAAGAAACTGGCATTTGGAGGCTACAGCCAACTCAATTCCACACTTGAATTTCACCTGTTTTCTCATGAAGACCCTCTTCCCACTCTAGGATCCATTCAAGGTACCGTACTGGCACAAAGTTGTCATGACTCCTTGTTCTGTAGCAGAGTCTCCGTCTTGCTTTTCGAGACCTGCGTGGTTTAAGAGGTTTGACAGTGTTCCCTATGGGATGTCCCTATCTCATTTAATGATCCTGACACCTCCAGACTCCAGGCAGGTTTGCACTGACACCACTACCCGCTGCACGCTTGGTGCTTGCCTAGTGCAGCCTTAGTACCCCATGAGCCCATGTGGAGCAAACGGAGATGTCTATCTTGCTAGTTTGAACTGTCCTGCATCAGGATCGGGGCCGTACTCATCCCTGAATTTACACTACACCTGCTTGAGCCATGCAAATCCACACTGAGAATCTGAACAGCCACAGCCACTGGCTGCAACCCAGTGCATCTGACGTTGGTAGCAGGCCCAGATAGACATGAGCACGTAAGGACAAAGGAAGACCGATTGTGGTCATCTGACTGGCTTTTCACATCCTTCAGTTCATTCATGGATGTGTCGTGTCATTCGTGGCCCAATCCGATTAAATAAAACAAAGGGAAACAATGCTGGCATGTTCCCCCCAACCCCCAGCTGGAGCTGGGAAGACAGGATTTTTTTTTTTTTGCTCCGGGTGTGTTTTGATAAATGGGAGAATATTTCAGATTCTTGTGCGATGCTGCCTATTCTGGTTCAGTGATGCGGCGGAATGCAGGGGGGTGGGGGATGATGGTGGGGTTTCATGTGCACCAGCTGCTGGATTGCGGATGCTCCTCTCTCTGCCCGAGGGGAAGCTGCTAATTCACAGAGCAGGGCAGACAGACTTAATTCAGACACGAACCAAGCGAACAGCACAAGAATAGAAGGCATTTGCTCAGTATGGCTTAGTAAAAATTTCCCCACGGACTAAATATATCTCGTACATTAATGTTGAAGGCTGAGATGATTCCAACGCACAGATCATTTGAGTTCTATTGCACTAGCACATAGCAAATGATTTAAGCCTACTTAATGATTTAAGAGAGGCTGAGGAAAATAGGCAAGATCTCAGGTTCGAAGCAACAAAGCTGGAGTTCAAATCTCCATGGTGCACAATTTACCTTCTTCATTGTTTTGTGTTTTTAAAAAATTATTTTTGAAAGATATTCTTTTTGCAGCATGTATTTTATTGTTATTATGAAGGTGAAGCCCAGAGGAGCTAGGGTTACATGAGTCAGGTAATGAGGACATTTCTTTTTGAACCATGTCTCCCTTTCCCTCACTTTCTCCCAGTTTTTTCCTCCCATTTCCACCCACAAGATGTACAGCTCATCTTCCACATAGTGTCTAGTGAGTACCACTGTTGCATTTGTTCACTCTTTTTCCTGTCAGTTTAATTCTTCCCCCAATCCTCCCAGTGCCCAACTCACAAACAAGACAAAAAGAAAAGACAACAAAAACAGCCACAGCAGCAACAAGAGCAAAGCCTCTTGTTTCCCTTCATTGCTCTTTGGAGAGCCCCAAACCCTTTGTTTTATTTCCATGTACACAGGCACACGCACATCTATTTATCTCTTCATTATTTTATTATGAGATAGATGTTTTGTTATTGTTGTTGTTGTTTTACAATTCAATACACCTCACATTCAGTATTACAAAGTGCACCAGTCCTCAAAGTGTGGTCTGGGAAGTAACTCTCAGAACCCCATGAAGAACTTGTCAAAGATGCTGAACTGGATTTCTGTGTAGACCTCCTCACACATGCCCTGCAGTAGATGACAGTTCTTTCTTAAAATATCATTTTGTTGCTATTATTAAGGTATTATATAGAGAGGCCACCATTTTATAAGTCAGGTAATGATCCATTTTGGACTCATTTTTGGACAATGTCACCTTTTCCTTGACTTTCCCTTAGATCCCCCCTCCTCTCCCTACGCACAAGTTACATAGTTCTTTTTCCACGTAGTGTATGATTGCATTTGTTCACCCTCCCTCCCTTTCTGTGCTTCTCTTTGCCTCCTAAAACAAACAAACAAACAAGCAAAAGCAAACACTACCACCACCAGCAGCAGCAGCAACAACAACAAAACCCCATGTTTCCATTTCCTGGAGTTCATTTTAATAAATAATATTTTAAATGGCCAGAGGAGTTACACCTTTGGGTTTCTCCACTTATATACTCTTTTGCTCTGACTCTGTCTAAATGCCTAGAATCCTGTGTAAGTTATCATGGCTTTATATTTTCGCTCTAACTTCTGCACATGAGAGAAAGCATGCACTGTTTGTCTCTTTGAGTTCACCTCACTTAGCCTGATTTGTTCCCCACGGATGACATAATCTTCTTCTTTCGAATGGATGAGTAAATTCCATTGTCTACACAACTTGTGTACATTGTGTAAGTTCTCACTGAAGCTTGAGAACCTTGGCTGGCTTGTAATCGGAAGCTTACCTGGCTCCAGCTCTGAGACTATCTGGAAGGATCATCTCGGGCAGGTCAAAGTCCCCTTTGTAAGATGGAGAGTCTCTCATATCTGGCTGGTGAGGGACAGTGGGATGCAAGCCTGACCTCACTGTGAAACAAGACATCTCGACATTCTAAATACCCAGGATGGAGACGCTGATGTCAGCAACGTGATACCAGACTGCTGTCTGTGTCTCATCTGGCGGCAGGAAGTTTGCATGTGACAACCATGGGATTGAAATAAACCCAGCAGGGTTCCACACGAAGACCGGAAAGCCAGAGGAAAGCCAGGCGCTGGTGGCTCACGTCTGTCATCCTAGCTACTCAGGAGGCCGAGATCTGAGGATCGTGGTTCAAAGCCAGCCTGGGCAGAAAGCCCATGAGACTCTTATCTCCAATGAATCACCAGAAAACTGGGAGTGGCGCTGTGGCTCAAAATGGTTGGGCACTGGCCTTGAATGAAAAAGGCTCAGGGACAGTGTCCAGGCCCTGAGTTCAAGCCCCACAACGGACAAATGAAAGATAGCGTGGTCCTAGGAAACAACACAGTCTGGAAACAAGGGCCTCTCAGAGTTAGCACTACAATAGTTAAGACCTGATGTAGAACTGTCTGTGGTGATGGAGTCTGTCCTAGGAGCAGAGGAGTGCTGAGTGAGACCCCGGCCTTTACCCACTGGGTGCCACTGGCATCTGCTCCCAGGCCAGGCCAGCCCTGGACAGCAGGCCATTGCTGAGGGTTTCCTGGGCCTGGCTGGAATTTTCTGCTGTTGAAGGAATTAGAATTTGTTCACATCTTGCCTGTCCTGAAGTCCTCAAAGTCTTAGTTCTTTCTCTTAGATGTACAGTGGGGAAGGGATGGCTCCTATAATTCTGAGTTTTTGGAAGCATAACATGATAAAAGAGTGGCAAGAATCTGAGCTGTGTGTGTATGGGTGTGTGTTGGGTACGCACACACACACACACACACACACACTTCTGTAAATCTTGAAGTATTGTCAGACTAAATAATTATTTTTAATTTTTTAATTGAAAAGGTGATGGGCTGGGGGGGGGGGGGAGTTACAGTTACATAGGTAAGACCATGAGCACATTTGTTTTTAATCATCATTAACCTATCCCTCTTTATCTCCTATTTAGCCTTCCCTATCTGCTCCCCCCAAGTTGTAATATTCACACACCACATAGTATCAAGTGAGTATCAATGTTGCTGTGGTTCATCCATTGTTCTGCTGTTCTGTGATTCCCTTTCCCTTCCACATATTGCATTGTCTATTGTGCAAAACAGGAAATACAAAAAGCTAAGAGAAACGAAGAAAGAAAAAAGAAACAACAACAATAGAGAAAAA